>NC_052665.1:304354-608709 GCF_016802725.1 Solenopsis invicta
GATTCAAGCAATAGCGAAAATCTTGTTTTCAAAACTTCGAAAGAAATGTACTGCAAAATATATTTTGAAATATATGACCGAGTTTTGACGTCTTTAAACAGTCGTTTTGATACGGAAGCAGCTCGATTTCTAAAATCTTTAGAAGCCTTTGCCGTTGGCGAATCTACAAATGTTGCAAAAATTATCAATTTTTGTGGAGACGACTTTGAAAAAGATCGACTTGTCAGCGATAGGGATATGTTTTTGAATCTGACGAGCAGAAGTAATGTTAAAATATCAAATTTGAGAGAAATTGTTAATTTTTTACGTAAAAACGAATGGAGTATGGGGCTCATTCCCGACTATGTCAAATTTATAAAATTGTTAATGACAATCCTGGGTTCGTCATGCACCAATGAAAGAAGTTTTTCTACTCTTCGGCGATTAAAAAATTATCTCAGAACAACAATGTTGTAAGATCGACTTGATCATGTAGCAATATTACATATATACAGCGACATAACTGATAAACTCGATATGGAAGTTTTAATGGACGAATTTATAGCTCAAAATGTAAAGCGTACAACGGTATTTGCATTGTCCAAAAAATAAACTGTGAATAAACTATGTATAACTGTATTTTTAAACTGCTATTGAAAAATTTTAAATTCTTGGTGGGACACCCCCTCCCCCTCCTCCCCCGGTCAACAATCCTGGTCACCACTCGGGCTGTACCTGTTCCGCCGACCCTGAGCTTGAGCACTCCTTGGAGCCATCAGTCTGCGCTTCGATGAGCACCTTCAACCCCACAGAATTCTGCAGTCTACTTTTTTTCTTCGTCTGTAACAAGTTTTTCATTCTTCTTTCTCTGACTCCCTCGGGATAACAATTAACAATCGAATGCGGTTGATAGTGGTCAACCACGGGAAACGTTCCACAATCGGTCGCCGAGCCGCGAGACGTCTTCGCCGCGAACGGGTCAGACGAGCGCTGATACTCCTCGACCAGGCGTACGAGGAGTACTTCCAAGAATTAAGACGCGACCCCTTGGAGCAGGAGACCGCTCCTTAAGAGAAACAACTCGCTCCCGAGAAAGCGGAAAATTTGCAAGATCCCGAACCCTTTCTCCAATTTCTCCTGAAGCTCCTGGAACTTCTCAGAAGCTCCGACCCGAGTCTCCCGCCGTCTCAATCTCCTCCTTGCTCACATATAGAATAGCCCCCGATTTTCCTCTAGAAACTATCTCCTACTCCCTATTCCTTTCGATCTTCCTACATCAAGTCCCCCTCCTTCTCCAGCGTGCTCCACATCTAGTGTGGAGTTTCTGGAAGAAGTCGAGCTCTCTCTTTGTTGCGTAAAATAGTATAAATTATAAGATCGAGCAAGTTCTACGCGATACTGGTCAAACATGTTCAGACATGTCTCAGACATATGGGCGCCAGAGTTAGCGCGATCTCGGCTGTGCACGACAGCCAATCATACAGAAGGACCACGAAGTCTCTTACGGATTTGTTGGCGATGAAGTGGTGGGATCGCGTGAGTCTCCGAGGATCTATAAAAATCGATCCTTCCTCGAGCGGACACACATTCTTCCTCGATCCTGCTGGAGCACTAATTTCGTGCGAATACTAACGTTTGCGACTAACAATATTACTCACGAGTGAAAGCAAGCGAAATTATAAAATTCGATACGTAAGAACGTAATAAACACGTTTAGTGTAAATTTGAGGTTTAATAAATTTGTCATTAAAACGAAAAAAACAAGTGTGAACGAGTTCTTCATCGTGTACACAATACTCCTCGTCGCCCGCGGTATTACTACCTCAATGGGCTTCAAAGCTCCATTGAGGAAATAATACAGCAATTTCCTTTAAAATCCATTCCTGATTCCCTGTTTGATTTTTGTCTACACTTTCACCCGGACCTAGATGCTCTACATTCTATAATTACGGCCTTAAATCCCCATGACCGAATCCCCGTCTTCCTGCCCGACGACTTTTATCAGTATTATGTTCCCATAGCTTTTTTCTATAATTTTTTCCCTCCATCTATAGTTTCTATCACCGAAATTAACTAATTCCATCTCCTTCTGTAATACACATGTTCAGTAACGCGTATAGTTTAAATCTTAAGTTTTCTAAATTAGTTATTTTGTAATTATTAATATAAATTTAGTACACATAATTTTGAATAACTTTCTAAATCAATTATTCTATAATTTTTAATGTAAATATGGCATTTAATATTTAAAAACATTCTTAGATATAAAATTTTTGATATGTTTAATAGGTGAAAGTACGTTGACATTAAAATTTTCACACAAAAGGAGAACATTTATTGTATTTAGTTCCACAATTTCTGCATAACCAGTGCCATCGCAATACAACAGATTCAATATCATTACAAAAACTCCATCGTTTAACAGAAACACTGTATCGTTAGATTTTGTGGCGCGTTTATACAATATAGAATTTATGGCTATTTTTTTGTATATACACCGTTCATATATTACAACCTGACTATGAAATTGTGAATTTATTTCGTTGTTGAAACTATGCTTTCCTTTTCCTATAAATACGACATTACCCACAGGGATTCGATTAAACGATATAACCTCATCCGACTGAAATAAAGAATTGCAATACGACGAACAGATATACGTTTCTGAAACTTCTTCTACAATAGTTTTATAACTTTAGATTTGTAAAGTGTTTTTTGCCATCTGTTTGTAAATTTCTTTTGGTCCATGGACGCATCGATTTAGATAAAAATAGCGTTTTTGAAAGGAAACGTTGATGTACATCATAAAGGTCCGTAATATTTAACACACTTTACAACATGTCTTAAAGAGTGAACGTTAAATGTAACATATTTTGATCCATATAAAATTTCGAAACAACCTACAAAGTTAGTGACATCTGACTCGCATTAATTTAATCTTCTGCGCTTATACGTGTTTTAAGTAAAGTTTATATACTATTCGATAGTAACGCTAAATGTAAAAACGCGTCATTTCGTAATATTCCTTTGAAACAAGGAATGGCATAAAACAAGAATAAAGATCGCCACTCAGATGCTTTCCATTTGCATTTTTTGCTTTTGATAGGTCTTATTAGTCTATGGATCTCTCGTGGAGGAATCATTTTTAGTAATCGATTATTTATTTTTTCGATATTTTAGTCAAGCAAATAAAACTACGCGGATTATTCCATATCGACCATAAATGCGACATGATGCTTAATAGATCGGCGTGCATGTAATCTCTAACAAATGACCATACCATGTCGATTGTACGTAATTTTGATAAGACGGAAAACCTTTTAACTCCATTAATATTTACATTTTCTTTTTCCCGTACACGTTTTATATTTTTTACTGGCTTTTCTCATATTTTACGTATGCCTGTCGTGAGTTCTATCATCGGGATCATTCTCCTTCATTAAGAATCGCATACATCTTATATCATGTTTTTCTTTGTCAGCACTAAGAACACCCGTAATAACCACTAAATTGCATTCTATTCTGTAAAATAGAACGAAAAACTGTATCAGCACTGCACAGCAAAGGCTTATCTAAGATTTTTTTCAATTTTCCATTTTGCTGTAAATAAACTTATGCTTTATCAATGGTTTCACCAAATTATCTTATATCAATTGATTTAAAATATCAACTTTAAATACTGTTTGAAACAGATATTGTACAGAATAGCTTAAAAAATCTAACCGAGATTAAATTAGACAGAACAGCCCCCAGATAGCACATTGCCGTCTTTGTTGTCGTTTTGACTCCAAAATGACACCAAAATTGCCACTTAGCATCAATTTGACGTAAAACTGGTGTCAAGTGACAATTTTGGCGTCATTTTAGAGTCAAAACGACAACAAAGACGGCAATGTGCTATTTGGGACGTTTATATCTGTAATATTTTTCGATGGACAATTGTATCAACAGATGATAGGGCATATGAAAAATCCAAACGTGATAGTACTAACTTATACTTTCAATACCGATTGGTATTTCAAAGTTCAAAACGAGCTATTCGGCTAATTTTTATTATTTTAAATGAGTTACCCCCCAAATTACGATTTAAATACACATTAGTAGCGGGTTTGTAGTTGGGAAAAAATGAACCTTTAGCTGCTATAATGAATACATATTTACAATCACTTGTTAATCAAGCGAAGGAATTAAGCAACGTTGGATTTCAATTATTTAACTGTTCTGATGGAAAATTGGGTGTTTTTGGTACTATGACAAAAGAAAACATGAACATACTTTATTGTGTTTCTTAAATGCATTTTTTGTTACATTATCCGTTAGCGGTTCATGACACTTTGTGCAGTAAAAGGTATATCTAATAACTTCTTCAGGTACATCAAAAATTTTTGAAAAATGGTAGTCACTGAAACTCCAATCTTGAAATTCAGGACCTGCCAACAGTTTAATTATGTTAAGTAGCTCATTTCTACCCTTGTAGCCTAATGAAAATTGTGTTGAAAATCCACAGATCATAAGAACTTTTTTCTTCTTCAACCCAGATTCATTGAAAGTAACTGTGTCTTCTGTTAAGTAATTCTTCCAATATCTCCTAGTCTGCATTTCTACATCATTATCGTTATCACTTTGTTTTAATTCATCCAAAAAATAAGAAGTAAAACTTTTTAACAAAGTATTCTGTTCAATCTCCGTCTCAAGCAATATTTGAAGTTGATATTTTAAATCGATTGACATAAAATAGTTTGGTGAAGCCATTGATAAAGTATAGTAAGTTTGTTCACAGCCTAAACACACTTTATTGGGTTTCTTAAACGCACATTATTTTTGTTACATTATCCGCTAGCTGCATATGATATTTTATGCAATAAAAAGTATATTTATTATTTTAAATATCCTTATTATATGTATGGTACATGGACTGTGAGTATCTTGAGTAGCAAACAATATTTTTAAAAGTATTTTTAACATATTTAGAAAACATTTTTAGAAACGTTACAGGTTAAGTTTCCTTTATTTAATTAAAAAAACATTTATTTTAATACAAAGATAATTTTTTTAACATTTAGTAAACGTTTCTTTCAACATTAAAAAAATGTGAATATTGAATATATGTATTTAAAATATTTTTAAAATATTTATTTAATATTAAAAGACATTTTTTTAAATGTAAAGTAAACGTTTTATAATAAAATAAAAGGAACTTATCCCATTATTTTTAACGTTTTTAAAATGTTTCGAAAATCTTTTTAACAATGTTATTTGCTGCTTGGGTATTAATATAGGGTCATTACTCGCTGAAATTTTTCGTGGGACAACATCAATTGCCGTGGATGTACTTGCACAGATTGTGTTTTTTTTCTTACCACGTATTAAAATTTGTTTCGCTTTTTTGTTTATAATCAACCGTTATTTAGTATAATGGAAAACAATTGTTATTTTTATAATTTTTCTTATTTCTTTTTGTGTAAACATTTATTAAAAATATTTAAAAATTTTTCAAGTTTATTTTTCCTAATTGGAAATGTTTATAATTTTTGACACAGAAACTTTGTTAATTTTTTCCATTGTCTTAATTGGAGTCCTCCAGCGGAAGGCACCTAGGCTTATAAACATTTTGTATCACCTTATATTAGTTCATAATTTTTATGTAAAGTGCAATAGATTAAAAATTGTTTCGCATTTTTTTTATAATCAACCAATATTTCGTATGATGGAAAACAATTGTTATTTTTATAATTTTTTTTATTTCTTTTTGTATAAACATTTATTAAAAATATTTAAAAATTTTTCAAATTTATTTTTCTTAATTGAAAATGTTTATAATTTATGACACAAAAACTGTTAATTTTTCCATTTTCTTAATTGGAGTCTTCCAGCGGAAGGCACCTAGGCTTATAAACATTTTGTATCACTTTATATTATTAGTTCATAATTTTTATGTAACATGCAATAGATTAAAAATTGTTTCGCTTTTCCGTTTATAATCAACCGTTATTTAATATGATGAAAAACAATTGTTATTTTTATAATTTTTATAATTTTTTTGAGTAAACATTTATTAAAAATATTTAAAAATTTTTCAAGTTTATTTTTCTTAATTGGAAATTTTTATAATTTATGACATAGAAACTTTATTAACCCGTTGTGGTTACACTGGGTCTAGATGACCCAAGGACATATAGTTATATATATATATATATATATATATATATATATATATATATATATAGTTTTTGACACAAAAAAAAAATTTCTTCACATTATTTTACTTCTTCAACATTGATTTATGTCATTTCGTGATTTTCATTACAATTACCAACTTCAATCTTCAAAATAAATATACTTTTTGAAAAACTCGATATAATACTATTTTTTCTTTAAAAGTATACTACTTCTGGAGTAGAACCCCGGTAATAACTTTGATTTTACTCAAAAATTTGAATTTTCAGAAATTTTTTAGTACAAAATGGCATTTTTCAAAATTTTTTTTCCTCGTGTCGTTTCAATATTAAAAAATTTAATAAAGGATACATAAACGATTTGATTACGAAGAAGAAGTCTTAAACTTCATTTACGTGAAGGATTTGAGTCGATTCATCAAAAGAAACGCAAATGGCAACTGTTTTTTTGCGTCGGGTCAACTGGACCCAGTGTAACCATTACGTTATTTTTTAGAGGTGTAACCACAACGGGTTAATTTTTCCATTTTCTTAATTGGAGTCCTCCAGCGGGAGGCATCTAGGCTCGTAAGCATTTTGTATCACCTTATATTATTAATTCATAATTTTTATGTAAAGTGCAATAGATTACTACAAAAAAATAAAAAATGTCATAAAAAAAAATTTCTAATCTTTGTTTTCTTTAAATAATAATGTAATTATTGTTAATAATTAACCATCACTAGCCAACGCGTAGGGTCACTCGCGTCCGAGTAAAATTCCTCGCGTCGCACATCGGTACAGTACGTGCCAAAATTACATAGTTTCACCAATTGTTATTACCATTTCACTTTTTAATCATATACTAGAAGGTTGAAACTAAGTAAAATTACGGTTAAAAACAATCTCATAATGGTGTATTCTTTAATAGAAGCGTAAAAACGCGAGTGACCCCACGTTGGGAGTAAAAAATTACATTGGCTAGTCAGGGTTAATATTAATTATTTAATACAATTAAGTTACATATAGAAATAAACATTACGGAACAATACATCCAATCGGATAAGTTTTTTATCCACTATTTTTATAGAAATAGATAAGAATAAAGGTGGATAGAAAACTGAATAAAAAAGTATAGATTTAATCCTATCCACTTTGTTAAGCATTCGGATATATTTTCTATCCATTATTTCTATAGAAATGGATAAGAGTAAAGATGGATAGAAAAACGGATAAAAAAGTATAGATTTAATTCATTCTTATCCACCTTGTTAAGCATTCGGATAGATTTTCTATCCATTATTTTTATAGGAATGGATAAGAATAAAGATGGATAGAAAACCGGACACAAAAGTATAGATTTAATCCTTTCTGTTATATTCTTACCCGTATTAACATATAACGATTATGCCTAGTAGTGAGTATGTATTTTAGGGCAATACTCGATATACCAGCGCGGAAGGGAGGGCACAGCCTAAACCTCGACCGCGTGCTTCCTGCTCCAGCTCCTCGGACGGAGAGGCTCCGATCCGCACGCATACGCGCGCACGTCTCTCCCTACCACAGCGCCACGTAGTCTGTACATACACGTGGCGCTCATACTCTCGCGCGGCTTTTATAGATCTACCATGTACATAACACTTTCCATTCTTATCCACTTTTTTAAGCAGGAGTGATTGGTAGAACTCTATGGCTAATAAACTGACATTAGTTAGAATTGTCGTGTTAATATTTACTAACGTGAGTTATTGTCAAAAAACAAAATGGTATTCCACAATTTCCTTCTTTCCTCTACATAAAATATTATTAAAATATAAAATAAATTAAAAACAATATCTAAGTCCGACTCGAATATAGCAAAAACAAAAAACACAAACACCCTAATAAAGCTCAGGTTGTTGCTTTTGCTATATTCGAGCCAAACTTAGATATGGTTTTTAATTTATTCTATATTTTAATAATATTTTATATACTATTTATCATAATATTTATACTAAATATTTATGATCTGTCCAATTTAAGTCCATAAAAATGTTTATAAAATATTTGACTCATTACTAGAAGTATTTTGTAAATATTTTATAAATATTTTGTGTTATCTGGGTTAATACCAAAGAAAAATTTTTATCTTGTAGAAAAAATTTTATATACAAATTTCGGATAGAAACATATAAAAATTTACAATGAAATTAGTTGTTAATTTTCATTTAATTTAAGTTTAGATTATCGAACAACCATTGGTCATAATACATGAATATTTAGAAAGAAGCACGCGTCTTAAATTTGCCTCGTACAAATTCAAATGGCTTGGCATTAATGACCGCGTGTGCGGTCATTACATGCAATAAAGTCAGATGGATCTGAGATCCGACGATATTAACTTTCAAACTTCATAATTCGAAAAGTATTTAAGGAAAATAAACTTTCTTATAATGTTTTGAAAAAATCTTGATATCAGCTATTAGATTCTGAAATAAAAAATGAGGTATTCTATTTTAGAAAATCCATTTGATCTTGACCTAATCTTAGCGACATCCCCCAAGGTCAAACTGGTATCATCAATAAATAAACCATATTATATCCTACAACTTTTATTTGAAACATTTTTCTCAAAAATGCTTAGTTTTCAAAATAATCAAGAAGTGCGGGACTTTTCATACACCTTGTATATAATTTCATACACCTTGTATATTTATTCTGGGTAACTATTAATGGTTGTACCTACTTTTTACCATAGGAGCATGATTTACCGACGGTTATGTAATTTCTAATACAGGGTGATTATTAATGACTGTTGCAGCGTTTTACCCTAAGAGGATAACATACCGACAGAACACTGTAATATACTCAGCGCTCGTTAGATAACAGCTGCGCCGAGCAGTGCCGAATGATACGTACCTATAGGCCCCTGCTAAAAAATTTTTCTCAGATTACTTTTATATAATTTTTCAAAATGTCTGTATAATTTTATAGTTTTTTCATACTTTTTCATAAGAATTGGAATTCTTTTTATAACTTATTTTATAACTAATTCTTTTTATATACTTAGAATGTCTAATATCCTTTTTCAAAATTTTTAAATGTGATAACTATGATGTATCCTAAGATTTCTATTATTTTTTGTTGTATAATTTCAGATAAAATATTATAAAATTAAAAATAATTAAAAATATTTTATAAAAATTATAGGATAAGAAATCTCAGAACATTTCAGAATTTACACGTATAAAAAGTTTAAACAAAAGATGTATACTTTCCAAGTAATTCTGATTATTTCCGAAAAATGTTCCAATTCGTACAAAGATTACAAGAAAAACTTTTATTAGAGATGTTTTCGAGAAAAATAAAAAATTCTCATAATTATGGAATCGCTCTGAAAAGTTATGGTATTTTTTATTTCTTGTTGGAAAAAGATTTAAGAAAATCTGATTATCATCATTTTTATACATCATTTTTATATTATGTAAATATAAAATGTATTTAGTATTTTAATTTACGTTATTACGTATTACGTTTATTTATTAATCAGATTAATAAATAAAAGTAATAATCTAATTGTAAGTAATAAATGCAAAATATAACGGAATATGCACAGCTTTCCCTGGAGAAATTTTTATTATAATTTTCTATAAAAGTTTTCATAATGTGTCATGGCAATAATTTATAAGTAATTGTGTCAACTTGTGTAAAAATTTTTTCAAATTTTCTCACATTTTTCACTAAAACATAAAATATAAAGTTTCATAATATCACGATAAGATCAGAAAACAATCCCATAAGAAAATATAAAAAAATTTTAAGATTTTCTAATATTTTGACACACTTTTCCAAAAAAGACATAACAAAAGAATTAAATCACATAATTTCTCAAAATATAAGCATGTAAAGTTATGTAAAATTCTTCAGATTTTCTAACATTTTCTTAAATTTTTTTCCAATAAAAAATAAAAAAATACCATAACTTTTCAGAGCAATTCCATAATTATGAGAATTTTTCATATTTTTCTCAAAAACATCCCTAATAAAAGTTTTTCTCGTAATCTTTGTACGAATTGGAACATTTTTCGGAAATAATCAGAATTACTTGGAAAGTGTACATTTTTTCTTTGAACTTTTCATACGTGTTATTTTTATAAAGTACTTTTAACTATTTTAAATTTTATAATATTTTATCTGAAATTATACAACAAAAAATAATCGAAATCTTAGGATACATCATAGTTATCACATTTAAAAATTTTGAGAAAGAATATAGACATTCTAAGTATTTATGAAAAGTATTCCAATTTTTATGAAAAAGTCTAAAAAACTATAAAATTATACAGACATTTTGAAAATTTATATAAAAGTAATCTGAGAAAAATTTTTTAGCAGGGGTTTATACGTACGTATCACTCGGCACTGCTCGACGCAGCTGTCATCTAACGAGGGCTGAGTATGTTACAGTATTCTGTCGGTATGTTATCCTCTTAGGGTAAAACGCTGTAACAGTCATTAATAATCACCCTGTATATAATTGTAATATACATTCGAAATTACATATGCGTCAGTAAATCATGCTTCTATAGTAAAAAGTGGATACAACCATTAATAATCACCCTGTATATAGTATATCATCAGTAAAGTACATTACAAGGATTAGTGAATTTCTTAAACTGTCTTTGGCTAAGCACTATATAAATAGCTCAGACATTACACGATTACTTCTGAAAGACTTACAAAGTATGTATAATAATTATTTGAATGTTTTATATATATTTATCAAAATATTTTATAAGTACAATAGATCGAACAGATCATAAAGAGTAAAATATTTGTATTTTTTATAAACCTGAAAGCGGCATTAGACAGAGTGGGTAGGAAGAAACTGAGGTAAGGACGATTAATATGAATAAAAGATTAATGATGTTCAATGTGTTGGTTAAAAGTATATTAATGTACAGAGGACGAATCTGGGGCTGGAAGCAGTGTTTCCACTTTGAGGGAAAATTTCCCATTTTGGGGAATTTTCGAACTTTTGAAGGAAAAAGAGGAAAAAGGGAAAAATAAAGAAAAATTAAACAAAATCGAGAAAATAATAAAGAACATATAGTTATCCTTATTAATAAACCCCTTTTTGAGTATTATAGAAATTGGGAACAACCAATTAGGTGTCAATAGCACCGTCTGATTGGCTGAAGTTGTTATAATTCCTATATTTCCTCACTTTACACCTGAGGGACTTGATCGATTGAATTTAAGAAGTTGGCAATCTTATTAAATATCTGTGATTTTGTGTTGTTTTGTTATAAAACATTAAAAAATTAATAAATTTTTATTTTTAAAAAATGTTTGTTTATTTTCCTCATTTATTCTTCTTATTGTTAAAAATACATTTATAATCAATTTGATTAAAAGTAGACATAATCTATTTCCTCTTTCTAGATTAAAAAGATTAACATAGGTTTAATCTGACGCCTGAAGATAATACTAAAATATAGAGAAGTTATAAAGAAATTATAAAGAACAATTATAAAGAAATAAAATAAACAACTTAAATATTATTTCAAAAATTTTTTATTAAAATAAAGAATTTAGACGCAAGCTAGTCTTAAATAATAAAATTACTAACATTTTTTATATAAGGAAAAATACGGGAAAAATTCAAGGTAGAATATAGGAAAAAAAGAGAAATTTAAGAGGAGGAAAAGGGAAATTTTAGACCACTTTAGTGGAAACACTGGGAGGAGAAAAAGGAAATGGAAAGGATACAAGAAAGATACTTAAGATAAATATTGGCACCTAGATAGGTGTACTCCAGGATACATCGTAAGGGAGAAGCTAAAGGTGGAAAACATCATCATTGAAGCAGGAAGTAAAACACTAAAGTTGCAAGAAAATTTGAAAAGGCAGACAAAAAACATGATCTTGAAAGAATGCAGGAGAGAAAATGGAAAAAAATATTAGAAGAGAACAAGATAGGGCAGAGCTGTGGAGATGCTGTACAAAGAAGAATGATACGAACAGTGGGAATGGAAAGCAAGAAAAGATAAAGAAAAGAATATATTATAATAGAAAAATGAATAGGAAAAATGAGAAAGAAAAATAGGGAAAAGAGGAGGAGGAAAATATAAAAATCGAAGTCGGCAAAAGAGTACAAAAGACGACTCACAGAAGAAAGACCAAAATATCTTATAATCAAAGGAAAAGGGAGAGAGATAAAAGCCATAGCAAGATTCAGAAGCTGCAACGAGTGGAGGGAAAACAGATATTGGAAGAATAAATAAAATAGAAAATGCAAAATTTGTAAACGCAAGAGGAAGAGGAAACGTAGAAACACATATAAAAAGACTGTGAAACAAAGACGGAAAAAAAAGAAGAAAAAATAGTAAAGGAAGAAAGGCCAAACGTGAAATAGATGCTGTGGGTGATGCAAAAAAGGGAGCAAAAGGAAGTAAAAAGATAAAAAAAAAGAAGAAATATAAGGAAAATAAAGGGTGACACTTTATTGGACACGGAACAATTGAACACTACACGATTGAACACGTAATATTGGAAACAGCACGATTGGATACCACACGACTGGAAACCTAATCTCGTCATCACGTTAGCATGCACACACACACTTGGGGAGTGCAAAGGGGTGGGCTGATGGCCCACCTCCTCCCGCACCCACCCCATTTAAGTCTTTTCTTACCAACAAAGTTAGGTTTCCAATCGTGTGGTATCCAATCGTGCGGTTTCCAATTGTGCAGTTTCTATAATACGTTTCCAATCGGGCGGTGTCAAATCGTTCCGTGTTCGACCGGGATACTCCCAAAATAAATATGCATAAAATATCTATTTTAAATATAAATATAAATAATTTATTTTTTTATTTACTATAAGTATTGTATAAAAATATATACACACTTTTTTTATATCGAATTAATATGTAATTATATAATTAGATTTATATATACAGAGTGATTCATAATAGTTAGAACAACTTTTTACCATAAGAGCATGACTTACCGACACACTTATAATTTACAATAGTACAATACATAGTAAATTACAAATACATCGGTAAGTCATGCTCCTATAGTAAAAAATTATTCTAACCATTATGAATCACCTTGTATAGCAATTATGTAATTTACATACGTAATTCATCTCTTGTTAAAAATATAAGTTTTTTAATAACAATAAGATAATTTCTTTAAGTTTATTATGTATTAACATTACCAATTAATTGAGTTGATATTGTACCAATGAATTTGCCAATATTGTGTTGTTATTATTATTGAGCTTATATTTTTAAAAAGAGATGAACTACGTAAATTATATAATCTGCTACATCTATGAATCTAATTATGCATATAATTACATATAATTCAATATAAAATAATGTGTATATATATTTTATACAATACTTATGGTAAATAAAAAAAATAAATATTTATATTTATAATAATATTTCAATTATATTATATAAATATTTTTATATTTATAATAAATCTTTATGATATATTCAATCTAAGATCATAAAAGTATTTCTAAAATAAAAAAAAGAGAAATTAATTTATGCCATCAAAAATCATTAAAAAATAATTAAAAAATTTTTAATTTTATAAAGAAGTGAATTTGTGACAATTATATAAATTATACAATTGCTATATTTACAAATCGAATTATTCTCTAGTTACTTATACGTAATTAAATTTTTCGCAATACTTTTATTGAATATAATATGATTCCATGATACTTAATTTCTTTCAGACATTACGCAATATTCATGGTAAACATTCATAAATGTTTATTATTAATTTTTTGAAAATAATATATAAATACTTTATGCATATTTTATAAATATTTTGATGTTATTTGTAATAAATATGATCTATTCAATCTGATGTTATAAAAATATTTGTAATATATCTTCGTAAATATTTATAAAGTATTTACTCTTATTGTCCTTTTTTATTTCTTATTGTATTTAATCTCGAGAGTTTTTACTAATTTGATATTGTAATAATTATTATAAATATTTAAAAAATATTTATAATAATTATTACAACATCAAATTAGTAAAAATTCTCGAGATTAAATACAATAAGAAATAAAGTAGGTTAATAAAAGTGCTACGCGGTTATTTTTGCGCGAAAGTAAATAGTCAGTTATAAATCAAAAATCATTTAATTGAACGTTTTGACTCTCTTTGGAGTCATCATCAGCAAAAATTACAATAAAAAACGCATCTTTTTAACAAATTAATAGTTTAGTCGTCGTCGATCCAACATAATTATCACTGCCGGTTTGCCGAATCCGAAGCGTAACTTTCCAATGTGGAAAGGCTTGATCACCCATCAGCCTTCCCCCATATTACGTTGGAAAGTTGCACTTCGGATTTGGCAAACCGGCAGTGATAACCATATTGGATCGTCGATGATTAGACTATTAATTCGTTAGAAAGATGCGTTTTTTATTGTAATTTTTGCTGATGATGACTCCAAAGAGAGTCAAAACGTTCAATTAAATGATTTTTGATTTATAATTGATTATTTATTTTCGCGCAAAAATAACCGCGCAGCACTCTCATTAGTTTTCTTTACTTTTTACTTTTTAACTATTTTACAAGTAATTGTGCACTATCTGAACTATTCATATACAGGGTGATTCAGAATAACCCGTTGTCTTTCAAGGGACGTAATCCTGGTCGAATTCTAAGACGATTTTTCCTTTGCCAAAAATTTGTCAGACGCTTAGATTTTGAAATATCACCCGATTAAGTTAGCGTATCACGGGTCGAATACAGATGGTACGCAGGGGCGGCGCATTCACCGTTACGCGCGGGTGTGGTGCCTGCTGCGCTCAGCTAATACAACACACAAGTCTTTCTCCCCTCTCACTCTCTCACTCTCTCTCTCTGTCTCTCTGTCTCTCTCTCTCTCTCTCTTTCTCTCTCTGTCATATCACAATGCTAGCTTTAACTTAAAAATGTAATTAATTTTCTACTTAATTTTAATGATTTTAATAAGAGAAGTGCCAGGAAATTCTTTATACAGTCGAAGAATCGAACAAAGAATTGCACGAAATCTAGATATTTAATTACATTTAATAAATTATGTCATTGCAAGTATTCAAACAAATATTTATTAAAATTTAATAACTTTTTTCTCAGTGTAGAATCTCTTGATATAAAAAAATAATTTTAATAAAATAAATAGAAAAATATTTTTCAATAAATTTTATTATTAAAAACAATATTAATCACTACTTTACTTTTAAATTGCCGCGTTTTAACTTCTGTTCGACCAATCACGCATTCATATTCGATCATAACGTATCCCATAAAATCAGTCGGCTCTTTTCTGTTGTCGAGTAAACACGTGTTGTCTGTTCGTCGCGCGTAAACACAGGTTTTATCGAGCTACATATTTTCGCACGCCGAATAACTAATAATTATTTACAGTGATCGTTACTCGAAGTGATCGTTAATTAGTTACTCAAGTTTTATTGATCAAGTGAATAAATTATGTATTATGATATTAAAGTGATAATTTACGAGAGGATCAAGGAAACTTTGGTCTGTCTTATTGTGGAGACAACTAATTGATCGCTGTACAGAATAATACGTAAGTAAATGCATGTCCAAACTTGTTCACGCAAGCACGCGCGCACGTGCGCGCGTGCGTTTGCTTTCTCTCTCTCTCTCTCTCCCTCTCCCCCCTCTCTCTCTGTAACAAAAAAAGTACTACTGTTTCTAAAAACTCGAGATGTAAATACTTTTGTAGATTTCATGCAATTCTTTGTTCAATTCTTTGACTGTACAAAGAATTTCCTGGCACTTCTCTTATTAAAATCATTAAAATTAAGATAAAAATTAATTACATTTTTAAGTTAAAGCTAACATTGTGATGTGATAGAGAGAGAGAGAGAGAGAGAGAGAGAGAGAGAGAGAGAAAGTGAGAAAGGAGAAATACTTGTGTTGTATCAGTTGAGCGCAGCAGGCACCTCACGACACACTCGCACGTAACGGTGAATGTGCCGCCCCTGCGTACCATCTGTATTCGACCCTTGATACGCTAACTTAATCGGCTGATATTTTAAAATCTAAGCGTCTGACAAATTTTTGGCAAAGGAAAAATCGTTTTAGAATTCGACCAGGAATACGTCCCTTAAAAGACAACGGGTTATTCTGAATCACCCTGTAGTGCTCAGCCAAAGACAGTTTAAGAAGTTCAGTGTCACTTCAGATTGTCCGATTTGCCTACTGTATATATATTTCTTATTTAAGAAGTAGACAAGAAGAGGGAAATATGGCACCCATTTTCATTTTGTTGAATAACTTTGTTTATAATTAATATTTTTTATTGAAATTTGCACGAATATATTTGTCAAAGTGTTGTTTGACAGATTCTAGACTCAAAGTAATGAAATATTTATTATTTAGAACATGATTTATAAAAATCTAATGTATAATCGGTGGAAAGAAAAAAGTAGTTGTAATATGGCTATCCATAAAAATAATTTTAAAAAATTTGTTTAGTTTGAAAGAAACACATTACTGTATTATAAAATTATATATTTTTAATTTTTCATTGTTTAGAATTTTCCTAATTTAGAATTTTCCTGGGTTCAGAAACTTTAAAAATACCATTAGAAATTTCATTAAAAATATTATTTTATCCTTGTTTAACATTAAACAACAAGCATAAAAGATGTCTTCAATATTTCTGAACACAACCCTCTAGAATGACAATCGATTTATCGAAGAAAAATTGCAATATAAAAATTTTGTATAAAAAAGTCATATTAACAAAATTCTAGGACATTAGGATTTTTTCATTTAATTTTTAAATAAAGACTACACTATTAAAATTTTGGTAAGTTTTAAGACACCCATTTATAGTTTATATACAGGGTGTCCGTCCATAAATGTCTGAGCAGATATCTCGTAACTGGTTAAAATTACTAGAAAGTTTAATAATAGAAATTTAGATACTTCTTAGTCGGCTACAAAATGCATGTAAAAAAAAATTTTTTTTCGTGACTTTGAGTTATAAAGATCAACGTAGGTTTTTTAAATAGGTACCTGTATTTTTTGCATATTAACATAGTAGAGGTAATTTACATTCAAAATTATATTCGAAAAAAGAAATATATAGATATTCTTATATATAATATATAAGAAATATATTATATGTCCATACCATATATACAGGGTGACCCATTTTATTCTATCGCCCCAAATATTTCCGTTCCTTTGCATTTTACAAGAAAACATTTCAGACAAAAGTTGTATGATTTTGAAATTTGGGACATAAAATGATGTCGTTAATTTAACCTTTAATAGTTGCTTGAAGGTCACGTAAAGGTCACCTTTAATTTTTTAAATAGAACCGCTTACTTTGTATTACATTTTCTTGTAGCTTATCTCGAAACCTTTCCAAAACACTCTAATTAAATGTTTTTTTGTTAAGTATTTTTTGAATTACAAGACTTGAAAATTACAGTACCACCGGCATCAGCATCACTCAAGGTGTACCACGTGGAGGTTGCCCGGTTGGATTTATACTTTTTTTGTGTTCGAATAAAGATCGGAGAATAATCCAACCAGTCAAGATAAGATCAGTCGGTGATCCAATCAGTCAAGACAAGATTAATCGATAATTCAGTCAGTCAAGGCAAGATCGGAAAAGATCCGGCCAATTAAGGCAAGATTTTGAGAATTTTCTATATCAATAAGTGTTCGAAAATTCCTCCTTCACTCTGAATACATAATTAAATATATAGTAGAAAATTCTCCAAATTTTGTCTTAACCCTTAAACACACCGATCCCGTAAAATACCTAAATACATTTTTAAGTCTGGAAGACTTTTTCAACTTTAAGAAGTTATAACTTTGTTTCCAATCAACATTTTTTTCAACAATCTTTTCTTTTACATGAAAGTTCAGAAATGTAACTGCATAATCAGCATTGCCAAAAAATAACTTATTATTAAATTATTAAAAAAAACCTATATATTAGGCAAAAATTAGAAATTGTTCAAAAATCCAATTTTTTTTTTTAAATTATATCTTCGCAACCAAAAACTTTTAAGGACTTTTGAATGCGCCGTTTTAAAGCTAAAGAATCGTACAAGATGTGACAGAAAAGTAATAAGATTGATTTTTTATTGCAACAATTTTATTTTATTTTTATACATTAATGTTATCCCCCTCAAAGTAGTTCCCTTAGGCAGCTATACAACGGCGGAGGCATTGTTTCCAGTCTTCATACCACTGCTGGAAGGCCTCAACTGGAATCACCTTCAGCTCCTCGGTTACGCTCTTTTGGATATCATAGATCGTACTAAGATAACGTCCTTTTAAATGGCTTTTGATTTTGGGGAACAAAAAAAGTCACACGGATTGAGATCCAGCGGGTTGGAGGGCTGGAAACCACAAAAATATCTTTTTTCGTCAAAAACTCGGTAATAGAAGTAGCCGTGTTGCAGGGAGCGTTGTCATAGTGAAGCTATCCAAGTGTCCACAATGTCCAATCTGACGCAAATCATCCTTTTTCTGAGCCTTTCAAGGACTTCTTTATAAATAACTTGGTTGACAGTTTGTTATGGAGGCAAACATTCTCTGTAAATAATCCCCATATTGTTAAAAAAACAAATAAAAATGTATTTGATTTTTGACTTGCTCATTCGAGCTTTCTTTGCTCGAGGAGATTTGTGCCACTCTTCACTTTGACGTTTTGTTTCGGAATCATATTCAAAAATCCATTCATCACCAATGATAACACGACTGAAGAGATCTGGGTCCAAAGAAGCGTAATTGAAGAGCTGAAGATGATTTCAGTTGAAGCCTTCCAGCAGTGCTACGAAGACTCGAAACAACGCCTCCGCCGATGTATAGCTACCCAAGAGAACTACTTTGAAAGAGATAACAAGTAAAAATAAAATTAAATTGTTGCAAAAAAATCAGTCTCATTACTTTTTTGCCACACCTCGTACTTCAAAAAAATTATGGTATTGTCATTTTTTTTAAAAAGTATAATTATATAACAAGAAAAATATGAGGTATTTTTGAGTGTTTAAAAGTGTCACTTTTTTAAAAAAATCATATCTTTGCAACAAAAAACTTTTAAAAACTTTACAATACGGCGTTTTAAAGCTAAAGAGTCTTACTTTTAAAAAAAAATTAAGTCACTGCCATTTCTATTAAAAAATATACTTACATAACAAGGCAAATATGAGGTATTTTTGATAAACTCAAGGTGTCTAAAATTGAAAATTGATATGTTCCATAATATATTTTGGATTCTACGTAAAAGTCCTTTTTTTTACGGCACTATAGTATTTCAACTTTAAGAGGATGCTATAGTGACGAGAATTACCGACACATTACAGTGTTCATTAATTTTCGAATTGGCTCTACAGATCACAAAATTCTTTTACAGAATACTATAAAAGTACGCACCAAAAAAAGTGCGGGCTGATAAATTTTACGAGAAAATTGAACAAAAAATTAAAAATTTATTTATTTTCGGCTCATGGATCTATCAACCGAGGTTAACTTTTGTCATTTACTAACGTTCTGTAGCTCATATGTATGAAATGAGACCAGGCCGCACTTTAGAAAACTCTAACGAACAACACTGACTGTGTGTCATTCCAGTCAAAAGCCTAACAAAAAAGTTTAACATGTAAACAGCTGTACATGTACAAATTTTGCTTAGCGCACGTAAACATGGCAAGCAGAATAGTGACTGTAGTTGATAGGTCTTTCCGCAGATGGCGAAATAATCAAAAAACAAAGACAGATCTATGCGTTGGACAAAGAGTGATAGCCTGGTAGCCTCGAAAAATAATCTGCAATGCCGACGTCGAGGAAGTTCTTCGGTCACTATAGCATCCTCTTAAACAGAGTAACATACGCGAATGAACCTGTTTGAATGTATTTTGTTCAGTTTTTTTTACATAAGATTACTCATAAAAAAGTTTTACTCACACACTGTATGGGTTGCTTTGACCCTAACAAAACTGCGCTGCCGTGCCGTTCAAATTCTAGTTGACCAAGAAAATTGATCAAGCATATCAATCAAAAGAGAAGATTTCAAACTTTTTTTTACATCCTGGTCCGAACCTTCTATCTTATTCCGTCTTCACACAGCAAGCGTTCGAAACTTCATATAGAATCTCTCAGACCCACTTATGTGTTTGAGGGTTAATTAGCCTGATCTTTTCCGATCTTGCCTTAACTGGCTGAATCACCGATCAATCTTGTCTTGACTGACTGGATCACCGACCAATCTTACCTTAACTAGTTCATCCTTCAATCTTTCTTCAAACATAAACAAGGTGTAAATCCGGATAACCTCTACATGGTACACCTGGAGTGATGCTAATGCCGGCAGTACTGTAAATTTTAAGTTTTGTAACTCAAAAAATACTTAACAACAAAACATTTAATTATAGTGTTTTGAAAAGGCCTTGAGATAAGCTACAAAAATATGCAATAAAAAGTAGGCAATTTTATTTAAAAAATTGAAGGTAATCTTCACGTGACCTTCAAGCAACTATTCAAGGTCAAATTAATGAAACCATTTTATGTCCCCCTCGAAACCATACAACTTTGGTTTGAAATATTTTCTTGTAAAATGCAAGAGAACAGAAATATTTAATAATAGATTAAAATGGGTCACCCTGTATGTATATACAGGATGTATCTTAAAAAGCACCCACTAATTATATAGCGTTATTCCTTGCTAAAAACTTTGTCAAAAAATCCTAAACCATTTTATCCGATAATGCTTAATAAAGCAGTAATGAGTAAATAATAAGTAAAGCTAATCCAGTCAGCGCCGTCCTTTAGATAGACATACGTTGGTCAACCGCGAGGCCTGATAGTATACGTGAGCGCTCGTCTTTACATTGCTAGTTGTCTCTGCAACTTTGCACTGCCGATACCGTATAATATTCTTACGCATCGTAATAATTCGGAAAATTTTATTTTACATTGAAAATTATATTTCTTCCATTAGAAGCATTCCCTTAAAAACTAAAGTTTCTACAGAAAATGTAGAAATATTAAAAACCATACCACAATAAGACAGAAAACAAGATAAACTTCTTCATTATCAACATATGAAAATTTGAATAAGCAAAATAAAAATTCTGTTTTATGTTAAAATATTTCTTAAATAATCCATTTTTTTATAAATCTTCGCACTAACATTTAAATCGCAAAAACGCATCATTTAATAAATAATTCTTACGTGTAGTTTCGTCCAATCAGTTTAAAGTAATAAATTTTTTTTAATTTACTATACCATAATAATTTTATACCCAAATAAGTTTAAAATAAAAGAAAAATGTTAAATGTTAAAAAATGAAAAAAGGATTACATGGATTAATTTTTTAAGAAATATTTTAACGTAAAACAGAATTTATTTATTTGCTCATCCAAATCTTCCTATGTTAATAATGAGGAAGTTTGTCTTGTTATTTATCTTATTGCGTGGCTTTTAATATTCCTACATTTTCTGTAAGAACTTCTGTTTCAGAAATAAATTTTCAAAATCCATCTGTAATTACAATACATAAAGAACAAATTTTATAAGAGAATTTCTTAAAAGATTATTTAAAGTATGATTTAAATAAGAAATAACAAACAAAAGATTATGTCTATTCTATGTAAAAGGACGCACAGAGTTTCAAATTTATAATTTTGAATAACAATTTTGAAATAATTTGTAAGCAAAAAAATTGTAGGTTTTGATGTAAGCATTATGTGTAATCTTATACATTTTGATAAGAATTCTATCTTTTGTCAAAATTTTCTGTAATGAGATGTTATTAATGACAAAAATATAATTTTCAATGTAAATAATACATTATGCAACATGGGGCCGAGCTTTGCCGTTCTCGACTGAGGACGATGTTTCCAGTACGAGACGCAACTACGCGCGCGAAGCGTGCGTAGCACAGTCGAGTGCTGAAAACAACGTCCAAGAACGCGATCGGCCCCATGTTGCATACGGTATGCAAAAAAAAGTACGTTTTTTACGGCATTTGAAGGAGAACAAGCGCGTTTTCTTGTCATTGCCTGTCCCAGTTATAGGTTATAAGAGATCAGTATACTACCTTTGCTCACGCATTCGACCCTACGCTTAGCGCATACACCACAAAACGTTCACAGTTTCTTGACAAAAACACGGTTGCGCATACGAACCATACGAGAATATTGATTTTGTCATCCACGGATGGCAATATCCCCCACCCCAAAGATTGCCCATTTACGGCCTTGTTACCAATTGTCGCGAAAAACGTGCTTCCTTTGCATAAATAAAATTCTTTGCATCATTACAATGCGTTAAAAATATTGTATGTACGATATCGGCAATGCAAAGTTGCAAAGACAACTAGCAACTAGCAACTTAGCGGCGAGCGCTCACGTATACTATCAAGCATACGATTCACGCGACGAATGTCTATCTAAAGGACGATGATTGGCTTTACTCAATAATTACTGCTTTATTAAGCATTATAAAGTATTAAAAAAAATTATACAGGAATTTTCAACTCAGTTTTTATTAACTTATAACGCTATATAATTATTGAGCACTTTTTAAGATACACCCTGTATAGAGGGTGTTCCCATATAAGTGGCCACCCCTTTTTTCTCTCGTTAACTAACAAAGATAGACCCAATAAACTCAAATTAAATAGCTAAACTTTATTGTGAGCACAGTGTAATTTATAAAATTATGAATGTTACATTCTGCGGAGTAACGATTCTTTTTCTTCGCAAACAGCGGATAAATACTTAACGAGGATCAAACAACGATTCATTTAATATAATAAAATGAACCTCACTCCGATTCCGAGGCTACGGTGACCTACAAAGCAACGATAAGTTGTCACAAATTAAGAAACCATAAATTCATTAATTTATAAGATGTCTGAGATAACACTGTTGCTCAATACCAGAGACATCAGAGATAGTAAACCAGAAAGCTGAAAAACGCACCCTTTTCGACTTCCGAATTTCCAGCGCTCATATAGCAATAAAGTAATTTAAATTTGACATGTAATGATGCTTCGGAGTTTATTGTCAAACCTGCTGCTCTCTCATGATAATTATCGAGGAATATAAGAAAAAAAAGTCATAAAACCGAATATCGCGCGTAGATGTATTAATAAGTAAAATTAATGCACACGGCCCTTTATAGAACAAAGAAAACCATAGACAAAACGGTATAAGTAGGCGAGTTTTTTTAACGGAGCACACAGTTCGTATTCCAGTTCAATCCGATACACAGTTCCGTGACATCTCGTATGTCCGAGTTCTGTGACTCTCGGATCTGCGGTCTCTAATTTATTCAAGACATAAGCTTCCGGTCAAAAAGTGTTACAGTTATAACAAATCTACTCTAAGTCTCGCGATCATTGTGTATCATACACGCAACTCTCTTGACCGGACCAGCCATCTCCCGCTGAGCACGGGCCAGATTGAAGAGCTGCGGACCCAAAGGTCTTTCATTGTCAGCACCAACACCACAATACACCTACATTACAACCACCAAGTAGTAAGTTCCGAATTACCCGTTTGTTTCTTTATTTTCCTTCTTGTTTTCTTTCTCTCGCGAACAACCTTATTATAAATATATACATTATAAATTCCGGCGAGTCCCGATAGCGCACATCCCGATAGCACACAAACCACTCACAATGGCAGATGCCTAGAGATTTTCCGTAGGTTGGGTTAGATAAGTCAAGATGATTGGTTGGTGGACTATCGGAATGTGCGCTATCGGAACCCTCCCTATAGATGAGAGGAGGAGGAGGAGGGGATGGGGGGATTATAGTGGGGAGTAATATGGAAGGTCTGATTAAGAAGGAGAGAGAGATGCAGAGGGAGGAAAGATGGGAGAGAATAATGAAGACGAAGGGTAATAGAGAGTATAAATGGATTAAGGGGGAGGGAATTCCGGGGTATTTAATGAAAGGGTGGGGAGAGAGTAGGTGGAAAAGGGTGGCAAGATTTAGGTTAGGGAACGGGATGAGGGGTAACAGACACTGGGAGGAGGATGAGCGTAAGAGGTGCAGGATGTGTGAACGTATGAATGAAACGTGAGAGCATGTGTGGGAGGAATGTGTGAGTTGGGGGAATGGGAAGGGATGGCAGGAGATGAGGGGGATTGTGCTGGGTGAGGATGGGGAGGGAGAAGAATGGTTGAGGAGGTTAGAAGTATGGAAGGAAGGGAATGGGCGTGAGGAGAGGAGGCGGAAAGAATGGGTGAACATTTGAATGAGTGAGTGGAAGAGGGGATGATTGAAAAGGACTCAAAAGAAACACTGGAAGCGGAGGTCCCGATAGGTGAGGTAGGACTGCGGCGTGTGTGTGTGTAAACAGTAGGAGAGATAGGTTTGATCTAAGTGCAGATTGCGGCGTCCTAGTTTGTAAGCTAAGTAAGTTAGTCGGTAAGCAATAATTGTACGGACTTGTACGGAGATGTAATCCTAAGGGAAGGCAATAAATTATCTATCTATCTATCTATCGGAACTCTCCCTATAAATTCATTACCTTTCCTATCTTAACCCACTTTCTCTCCACAATCTCTTACCTTTCTTTGAATTAAATCGAACTCTGTTTAATTTTATTCGAAAGAATCTTTTATTTTAATCTCTCACTTTTCTTTGGATTGAATTGAACTCTGTTTGATTTAATTCAAAAGAATCTTTTTATTTAATTATTCTCCTTTTTGTTGGATTGAATCGAACTCTCTTCGATTTAATTCAAAAGAACCTTCTAATTTTAATTTAATTATTTTTCTCAAAACCAGAAAGAAACGGAGTTATTGTTTTATTTTAGTGAATAACTCAAAAGTCCCTAAAGAGTACAAAAATAAGCCCCAAGCAGCCGCGAGGCGTCCGGAACCGTAGAATCCGTAAGCTTAAAGCGTTACACGGATCTTTTGTAGAAAGAATTGAAACCCTTGCCGCGGAACATAATGCGATTTTAGCTGCTAATACAATTCACCCACTTCCCCTTGAACCCTCCTAGTCGCCGGTCGTTCCTGACAAAGAGGAATCCCCATCTCCCCTCGAACCTCACGCTGATTCCCCAGATTCAACGTCCAGCTAACTTACATATAAAATCTTGCTTGACTCCCCCATCTCTCTCTCTCCTCCTCCTCCCGATCTCCGAGCCGCAAGGTCTACGATTTCGAGAAACAGCAACTTCCTCTAAATCCCCCGATACTCGGCTCTCGTGATCTCGAAGAAGAGGACTCTTCCCCTTCTCCCGCTTCCAGCGTAGAATTTTTGGACAAACTCCCACTACTTTCCTCTCGCTGTTATTTTGCCCCTAGCCCCCTCCAATCCTTAGAATCCGTGTTATCAGTCCTTCTGTTATTCTCTCCCCTTCTCCCTTCTGGCACGTTTTTAATCGAGCCCGATGAATTCGATCTAGAAGCAGTTCGTGTCTTTCTCCCTTACACTCACCCCTATGCACCAATCCTCGTGTACCTTCCCCATACATACCCCAGTTATTGTCTAATCATAAAATTAATACTCTTAAACAACTCTTAAACAACTTCTAAACAAAATCCCTACACACGCACGCATGCACGCACGCACGCATGCACACACGCACGTACGCACGCACGCACGCACGTACGCACGCACGCACGCACGCACGCACGCACGCACACACACACACACACACACACACACACACGTACACTTAAAAACAATCGGAAGTTGTAACACAATCAATTAATATTATAAAAAATTAACATTACCCGATAATTAAAAAGCCAATAATATTAAACAGTGTAATTATCATATTAAATAATACAATTATAAGAAACAATATAATTATAAGAATAGAAATGTTTGATTATACATTGGTTTAATCCCTTCTTTTTTTGTTTAAACGATATAATTACAAAAATAGAAATGTTGAATTATACATTGGTCTAATCTCTTCTCTTCTTTGTTTACACAATATAATTACGAGAATAAAAATGTCTAATTATACATTGGTGTAATCCCTTCTTTTCTTTCGTTTGTGTTAAAATAAATTTCATGTTTAAGCAATATCAGATCCATTTTATTTATTTATTCCACTTAAGATCGTGACCATCCCTTGCTCCGATAGATTATTAAGCGCTTTGATCCTGGGGAAAAGCGTTTCAATACGTTGCCCCAAAACAGGATCGAAGAACGCAGAAACCCTGGATATTTGTTGGACTCCCGCTGTGACCCACTGACACATATCTTAGGTTGTCGACGCGCTCCGTTTGTGCCATTTGGTCTAACCATTTGGGCACCACCTCTAATTGTTACGTCTTTCCCTCTCTTACCCACTTATTTATCTTTTTTCCGAGTAAGACGTAACATTAAATATTTTAATAATTGTATAAATTTGTAGTTTTTCGTATTTTTATTAGTTATATTATACGTTGTGACGTAACATCCTGTTCGGCTGTCCGTCACAAGGATCGTAAGATCCGGCCGGAAAGCGCACGCTGCGGCTCTACGTCCTCGCTCTCTGGCGCTACGTAAGTACTTACTGTCGTGTGTCATTTTGCTCTGCAATTTTGGACTCTTTTTCTGCAGTTTTTTGCCCCGCGGGGCGTCTTTGTTGCAGCTCTGAGTTTCTTTCAAAGCTATTTGCTTGCTCTGTTTTGTGCTTGCGGATTTCTGTGCGGCTCCTGTCCGGGATTTTGATTCTTCTTGCTGTGATCTTCCGAGAGAATCTCTACTAGCGACGGCATAGACAAGTCGACGGACAACGCGGAGGGCTGTGATTGGCTGCCGGGCGTTCTGCTGGTGCACGATGTCGGAGCGTGATCTCGCCACGGCCGACGGGGATAGTGTTGATGCGGCGCGCGATGAAAACAAGAATAAGGGACTTAAGAAAAGGATATCGTTAATATCTTTCTCGCTCCGAATTTAACGAACATAAGCGCGTCTCAAATCCTTGCTCTGCGTCAAACCGTAAACAGACACAGCGACGAAGTGGCCAAGATTCTGCTTAACAACAAGGAATCATTAGAAAGACGGAGGCAGATTGAATCTGCTTTTCGCGTTTGCAAGGACGCGTTTCTTGAATTGTCATCAGCCTATCTCAGCGTTCTAGATAGTAAAGTATCCGCTCCTCCGCTATCTGAGGATCTTAAAAACCATATAAATAAGACTGTAACCAAGGCTTTTGATTCCTTGCAGGCGCGAATTGGTGTTGACGGCGCGACTGGTGTTCAAAACAAACCCTCTGTAATCAATGCAAAAACTTATGCATCCGTTTGCTTTCGGCCGGTGATTCGCGTATCTCGCGGTCCAGGTTTGGACATTTCCAAAACTACTATAATAATTTAATTGTGACACTCAAGGATGAATCGGTCGGCTTTGCTACTTCTCGTGAAACAAGAGATACTCTGGAAAGGACTCTCAAGCCCTCTGAGTACGATTTGAAAATACGCCAAATCTCATCGGTAAAAAAGAACGACATACGAATCGAGGCTCAGTCAGTGGATTTGGCCAAATTAAAGGAGTCAAATGTGCTGGATAGAGTCGGCCTCAGGTTGGAGCAGGAAACGAAAATCAACCCCAAGCTTATAGTGCACAGGATTCCCTGCGGTCTAAAAAAATGAAGAAATTAAAGAGGAGATTATCTCACTAAATCTGAAAAATTTGGAATCTTCGGACATTAGGGTCATTTATATTTTTTCGCCGAGAAAACACCGTAGGTTTACCAGTTGTGTTATTAAGATATCGCCTGCCATTAACGCCCAATTGCTTAAGGACGAGCTTATATTTGTAAATTATTCAGTTTGTAGAATTACAGATTACGTAAAAGTACTGCAATGCTACAGATGCTTGGCTTTTGGTCACTTTGCCAAACACTGCAAGTTTCGGTCTCTTTGCGATCATTGTGCGGAGGAGTATGAATGCAGGGATTGTGCCGAGAAGGGGGGGGGAGGTTCCGATTTTCGGCAACTGTAAGCGATGGCTCCCCAATGAGAAGCAATCTCACTCTGCACTTGATAGCTGCCCTATCTTGCGAAGGAGGGGCTCCGACCGCGTCAAAAATATAAATTATGAACTGTAAGACCTGAATTTATAGTAATGACTAGTGTAGAAAATCTGCGAATGTGCCATGTGAATAGTCGCTCGTGGCGCACCTCAATGAATTCCTGTTTTTCGAGAAATCGGGCTACCACGTCATATGTCTCTCTGAGACCTGGCTTAAACCATGCATCTTGGATTGTTTTTTACTACAGGGGTATTGTCTCTTGAGGAAAGAGACAGGATAAACAAGGGGAAAGAAGCGTTGCAATATATGCCTCGAACCTCCTTCAAAGTCGAGTTCTGCATCAGTCGGAGGAACAGTATTGCGGCCGACCTGAGTATCTCATGGTTGAGGTCTTCACCAAGTCTTTCAAACTTCTGATTGTGGTGGTCTACAAGCCCCCTCATTGCGGTTTTCTTTCCCAGGTTTTTGAGATTTTCCTCGATCTCTCAGCCTCCTACAAGTACACTGTAATGTTCGGAAACTTCAATGCGGATCTGGGTTCCAACTCCTTTGACTTTGAGCAGATCAAGTCATTTATAACATCTTATGGTCTATATCGGGTGCCATACGGTCCCACCCATCACACCAAGACGTCCTCCACCTCGTTGGACTTGTGTATCATCGACGACAAGGAGAAATTTGTCTCTTTCCAACAGAAGGATGCTTCTTTTGTCTCAGCACACGACCTCATCAAGATTAATTATGATGTTAAAATTATTTGGCATTCTGGCGGAACCAAGAGAGTCAGAGACTTTAGTTCTTTCAACGAGGATGTATTCCTTTACGAGCTTGAAACCTTGAACTGGAATTCTTTGTATCTCAGCAACGACATTGACGCAAAGGTAGAAATTTTCAATAGATTTCTGCTGGGTTCCTATGATAGGCACGCACCGTTCAAGGTAATTTGGCCAAAGCGCACGCCGGCGCTTTGGTTAACGCCGGACATACAAGCGGAGATGACAAAACAGGAACAAGGATGGAAAAGTCTGGAGAAGGCGCAGATCTGTTTCCAATTATAAAACGCACAAGTTGCTCAGAAAGAAAGTTCACATAATGGTGCCAAAATCATTTATTGCAACGCTACCTTTGACAACCTCAAGGAACTGGGTTCAGTCTGGAAGGAACTGAGACGTCTGGGACTTGTTAGACAGAGGGCCTCGAACAGTAGCTTATTTTTCTCGATAGAGGAACTAAATGAGTTCTTCTCTGCGTGTGCGGGATCAAACGCTGGGCCCGAGCGGTCGAGTGTTATATATCTGGGGGATGCGACTTACAACGACACCAAATTTTACTGGAAAAACATACTGTCAAGAGACATCCTTAGTGCTCTTCGCAAAGACAAATCTACAGCTATTGGATGTGATGGTTTCTCTGTCAAACTTATTACAAAGGCCTTACCGTGTGTATTACCCGTCATCTCTCATATATTTAATTTTAGTCTAGTAAACGGCGTATTTCCTCAACTCTGGAAATCGGCAATCGTCTGTCCCATTCCAAAGGTCAGATGCCCGTCACAGCTCGGACACTACCGTCCTATCTCATTGTTGTATTCTATTTCAAAGGTTCTAGAACGTGTGGTTGCGGTCCAGATATTCAACTTTATCAATGATGCGGATCTGCTCAACCCCTATCAATCAGCGTACAGGAAGAGCGCTCCCACTCAAACGGCTCTCCTCAGGGTGTTGGATGATGTCAGGAGTGCTGCGGACGAGCGTAAGATGATCATCATGGTGTTTTTCGACTTCACTAAGGCCTTCGATTGCGTAAATCATCACACCCTCATAGGCAAACTAAGTGACCTCAACTTCTCTGTGCCACTCTGCGTTGGATATGCTCCTATCTTGACGGAGATAGGAGACAGTCTGTTCGTGATCCGATTTCGGGCATGGTCTCCGGGGGAATCCACGTTAATAGAGGTGTGCCCCAGGGATCTGTTTTGGGACCTCTGCTCTTCATTCTGTACTTCGAGTGACTTTGAGCACACACTGAAGAGCTGTAAATACAACTTTTATGCAGACGACCTCCTTATTTATGCTCATGTTGATCCAAGCAACCTGCGTGAGGAAGTTCAGCTAATGAATGAGGACATTAGGAGCGTCATGAACTGGGCCACTAAAAATGATCTGATGATCAATCCGAAAAAGACATCCGCTATAATTATGGGGGTGACACTCTTTTGGACACAGCACAATTGGACACCAACCAATCACCTTGACTTATCTAACCAAACCAACGGAAAAACTCTACGCATCGGCCGCTGTGAGTGGTGGTGTCCAATCGTGCGTTGTCCAATCGTGCGCACCCCTAATTATGGGCACTGCTAGATATATAAATAGACTTGTATGAAAGGAGACTCCAAGTATAGTAGTCGATAACACTCCTATTCCGTACCGCGAATCCGTGGTGTGTCTAGGCCTTCGTATTTCTAATACTTTTTCGTGGAGTAATCAAGTCATTGTGATGTCATCCAAGGTGCGCTCGGTGCTATATCAGTTAAAGCTATTTAAACAGTTGATACCAAGACCTCTCAGAGTCAGGTTGGTGTCATCGCTCGTTTAACCTATATTGGATTACTGTTGCTGCGTCTTCACTAACTTGATAGGGGAGCAGGATCTTCTCCTATACCGAGCTCTTAATGCTTGCATTCGGTACATTTTCGAAAGCAGGCGTGACGCACACATCACAGAGTACTACAACAGGCTGAAATAGCTTAAGGTTCGGATGCACGACGGATGTATTTCAGCGATTGTCTTACTTTCAAAATCTTGCATTCAAGAACACCCATAACACTGTACAACAAATTTAAACTCAAGAGTGAAATCTCCACACGCACAACGAGAACTCGCGGTAATGTTTTAGCTCTACCAATATGTCGTACAGTCTTCTATAAACAGTCGTTCTGTTGCACAGCGACTTCGTTCTGGAACAATATTCCTACTGATATTTGTGGGTCGGTATCATTGACAGAGTTTAAAAGTAAATTGTTTGCACACCTAATGGAGTGCAACCATTGAGACTTTATATCCACTGCGCAATGCGTTACCACACAACTTGACTGTGATTATTTTTTAAGTCCACGTCATTTGTTCTACAGCTTTCTTTCTCTTTTGCGTTAAACTTATACTCATTACTCGTCATCATTCACTATTCATACATATACTTCCTGCGTCAAACTTATATTCATTATTCACCATTCATTACACACACTTATATTTCACATATACCATACTTTTTTATTTCTGTATTTTCAATGTACATTAATTGTTATTGCGTTTTTAGTACGTTATAGCTCTACCTTGCATATTTCTATGTATTCTGGTTATAGCGCTCGACAAGCTAACTACCTAGAGCGCTCAATAAATGATGATCTCTCCCCCCCTCTCTCTCTCTCTCTCTCTCTCTCTCTCTCTCTCTCTCTCTCTCTCTCTCTCTCTCCCCTCTCAACTCGAAGACGGACGTGTCGGCACGTGCGCTAATAATTCCGCGTCTTTGTTTTGTGTGCGTGTGTTCGTCCGTCAATTTTAGCGACGTTTTGCAGATCGGCAGCTAGCAGATACCAATTTTGTATCGACAAAGTCTCTCCGGCAAGAAGACTGCAAGAAGGAAGACTTACCGCCACTCGGAATCTTACAAATCGTGCGCAGGATCGCAGTAGCGCGCACGACAGATGATCTCTCTTCATTTAATTACGTTATCTCTTACCGTCGCGCCTGTACGCAACAGTAAGGCCGCTGAAATTGCAGAACGCAAAGAGGGAAGGTTAAACGTAGGGGACGTCGACACTCCACACAGATCATCGCGTGGGAGACCCCAAACGAGGAGCTGCGAGAGGATGTTCCTGATTTGGTCCCGAGCGCAGGGGCAGCGGACACCGAAGAGTCCGTAGGGATAGCCGTCCGGCCTCGGAAAAACCACGGAAAGAATCGCGAGCTGCCCGAAGACAACGACTTACCTCAAATTGCGCGCCGCAGCGCGACAGCCTGATTAGAAGGTCGCGAGGACCGCGTACTAAGGCGGAACCAATAGCGGGGCGCGACGAGCCCCGTGCGTGGGGCGTGAGATCCTACGTGCCGCCTGCCGAATTTCCTCGAGCTATTGATCACTTTGCTGTGGATAGAGTGCCGGACGAGTCGCGAGGACGAAAGCCGTCTCAACAAAGCTAGAGGAGCTGACTTGCGAGCAAGAGATGACTCAGCGTCGTGGTGAGACGAATGAGACTTTTGTAAAGCCATCGATTTCGCCGATCGGATGGGTCGCGAGCGCGGTAGCCGTAATCAGAGCCCAAGTTCGTTGTAAGATCTTTCGCTAAAATTGGAGCACGCAGGTGATCGCGTGCTGTCCGCGTGCTCTACCGTCGCGCGCCTCATCCCGATCCAGTCGCGCCTTAATTTTCTTTGGTTCCGTTTATTGAAAGCGTCGCCGACGCTACAGCCAAGTTGCGTTAATTGTTATAATTGTCTTGTGTGTCGTTCGGAGTAGCGATTAGATGTGTCTCTGTTTGACAATCGCGTAGTTCCGATCGCGTATTTCGAGCCGATTGTAACCTTGTGCGGAATGAGAATGCGCGTGTAAAGTTTTGAGAGCGCACGGCGTATATTGTCCGCCGTTAATTAGACTCGAATCCTGACTTTCTCCGTTCTGGGAGCTCGTACCAACGGACGGGATCCGATAACGCACGGTGCGATAGCCCACCAACCAATCATATCTAACTTATCTAACCCAACCAAAACTCTAGGCATCGGCCACTGTGAGTGGTGGTGGGCTATCGGTTCCGTGCGCTATCGGGATCCGCCCCGTACCGACGACCGCGTGGTATTTTCCGACCGCGCCCGAGTTGCGAGACATCGTTGCAGAACTTTGTGAGGTAATATTAGATATCGGCAGAAATATATTGTTAATTTTTCCATTGAATTGATGTGTTCTCTTTAATCTCCCTTGCTCTCGTCTATCATTTCGTCCGCAGCAAACCACCCCCTCTGCCAATTCCGTGGCTGAGCTATCGGTTAAGAGAGCCCGTTATTGTCCGTGACAAAGTCGAGTATTTTTGCATTTGATTCTACCGGAATTTAAAGATTGGTAACGTCTTGATATAAGAGTGGCACGCTCGCTTATGCCTGGCGCCCAATCGTATCGTCTAATCTCGTGCATTTTGCGTGAGCGACTCTGCGAACAGCTTTACTATCTGACTATTGTCACGAGCAATTAACGTAGTTGCACCACGCTCGTGAGTGCGGTCGCAACGTACACCAAATATTATAATCACATGTCAACATGTTACATATCAACGCCAAAGCGGAAGTTGAAAATTAACCACACCCGGGACAAAACTGAAATAGTACTTCACCTGTAAAACTTTAAACTGATATAATTTGTATAATTTGTAAAATAATTTTGATATATCATACATCATTGAATTCATTAAAAAGAATGGTACAACTTTTATCATGTAGAAATATTTACTTTACCATGCAAAAATTATGCTTGTCTCTAATTCATTTTTTAACATAGATAATTTTTTAAGTAATTACTGCGCTCACAATAAAGTTTAACTCATTTAATTTGATATATCATTTATTGGGTCTATGTCTGTTAGTTTATGAGATAAAAAGGGGTTGTCACTTATACGGAGACATCCCAGAGTGTCCCACAAGAATGTATAAAGCTTGTTACAATGAGAAGGAATCGAGATAAACCAAAAAGTCTTATACCATTTTGCGATATTCGCAATAATTTTCGAGTTTTAAAATATTACAGTCAAACGAATAAGAGCGCACAGAGAGACAAGAGGACGCCCGCCTGAGCCGTAGGACTTAGAGCTCTATATTATAAGTGTAGCAAAATCAATCGCTTCTTGGACCTAATACTGGTTGGATGAAAAGTGTGAAAATTAAAATCACTGAACGCTCATTGGATGAAAGACTATTAGGTCCATCATGGCGGTTGAAGTCGGCATCGCTTAAGATAAAAGAATTGCACTACTCTTATAATATAGAACTCTAATAGAACTGCCCATCGCGGTATTGCGGCCTAGACTTGCGCAATAGACGACGGTGATCAGCCTGCGGTGAGGAGAAGGATAGCATGGCATTGCCGCTCCGTTATGTCCCAGCACCGCGCCAAGGCTCGCGTCAACGTTATACACTCGATTATTTCATTCTTCGTAATATTTATAGCATTTTTTATAGCGAAAAACCAAAAGTTAAATAATGTAACTAACTTTGCAAATGTAATATCACATCTCTCCCTCTAAAGTATGTACATACAAGAACACAGTAAATATTATCCCTTTAAACGACAATTCTATTTAATATTATTCGAACCTCATCATTATATGTAATTTCAAGAAAAAAATTTAAACTATTACTATTTTTTACACTTTTTATATTAAATACGGTATATTAAAGACACTCGGATAAATAGTATATCATATTAATTATAATTTATCGCAGTTCTAGCGACAGTTCTCAGTAATTCTAGTAGAATGCTCTATGCTCATATTTTAAGAAAAGTTCCAATAATTACATATTTTTCAATAACTTTTTAATTTCTTAATACTGCATGATTTCATGAAAGAAATGTGTAGTTAGATTTTGCAAATTGCAATTTTTCTTTTGTAAGACAACTTTGTATTTTTTTCTTTACATCAATTGGTTCATCTCATTTTCTGTATAAAAGTATTAAAGTATAGTTTTACCAGAAAAACAGTTTACAAAATATTTTATACTTTATATTAAACCTGTGCTACACTAAAATTTATTTTTCTTTAAACTTTTTTATAACTGTATATGAATACTTGAATACTTTTATATACTTAAATACTTAATATTTAACTTTGCATAACTTGAAATGTATATAACCGAATAAAAAATTAAATAACGAAAAAACACTTAAGTGTACATACATTTGTGTGATAATGCGCTCAAGTTTAAAAACAATGAAGAAGTATATATAATTAAGTGCTAAAATGTACCTCAAAAAGTTTCACAGTGCTTAAAAGTAAAAGTGCCTTATAACAATTATCAACTATTATGTATTAGCATATTAGCGCAACTAGAAAACAGCGGACTACTAATAATTTCATAAGCAACTGTTAGACTTTGTCACCTAATAACGGAAATAATAGAGTAACATAATGTCCACAGTAGCCATAAATACCCTCTTCTCCTCTATTTATCACATATTTTGCGCAGCACATAATATTTATCTAAATTTATGTTACAGTTTATATACGTAAATTTAACAGCTTACAATTAGTAGAGGAGAAAAAGGAATTACGGCTACCCCTATTATCTTCACTAGACATATTCTAACAATTCCTTATGAAGTTATTCGCTTGGTAACTCGCCGTTTTTTAGTGATGCTAATATGCCATTACATAATAACTGACAATTGTCATAAGGCACTTTTACTTTTAAGCACTTCTAAACTTTTTCAAAGTACACTTTTAACTTCTAATATTACACATACTTTTTTATTAATCTTAAACTTGAGTGTATAATTATCACACGAATGTACAATTGTGTTCATAGTTGCGACACTTTTTCTTCAATGGTTGTTGGAATGTAGACTTGCTCATCGAGCGGCGAACGTAATTGTTTGAATCTACAGATAAGAACCAATTACATTCGCCGCTCGATGAGCAAGACTACATTCCAAAAACCATCGAAGAAACAGTGTCACAACTATAATGAATACGACTGTACATATATTGGAGTTGTTTTTTTTTTTTTTTTTTTTTTGTTATATAACTTTATATTCAGCAGTACAGATTTCGAGTTATGCAAAGTTAAAACAATAACATGAAATTTTGTTAATATGGTTTTTTAAGCAAAATTTTTATATCGAAATATTTCTTCGATATAAATCGATTGTCAATCTAGAGGCCGATGTTTAGAAACATTAGAAACATTTTATGCTGTTGTTTAATTTAAACAGGGATAAAATAATATTTTAAATGGTATTTCTAAAATTTCTTCTAAACGCAGAAAAATTCTAAACAATGGAAAATTAAAAATATATAATTTTGTAACTAGGTACTGTGTTTCTTTTAAACTAAACTGATTTTTTTTAATTATTTTTATGGATAGCCACATTACAACCACTTTTTTCTTCCACCGATTATGCAATGCATTAGATTTTTTATAAATCACGTCCTAAATAATAAATACTTTCATTACTTTGTGTCTACGATCTGTCAGACAACACTTTGACGAATGTAATTGTTTAAGTTTCAATAGAAATTATTAATTATAAACACAGTTATTCAATAAAATAAAAATAGATGCCATATTACTCTCTTCTTTTCTAATCATTCATCACGCATAAGCGAAAACAATGATTCGCTTTTTCGAACTTGGTTGCGCATTCCCAAATTCATTAGAAAAAAATGTTGCAACCTTAGTGTTCACAACTGTATGTACACCCAGCGACTTTGATTCTGTCCCTGGGGAAATTTTTCAAACTGAGAAGTCGCTATCTTTCATAGACATAGGATCTATAGACCGAGCATTCGAGGAGTGGGGGTAAAGTTCTCGCGTGAAAAACTAGAAAGAGATAGCCTGTTTTGGACTACTATTTTGTCTTTGTCAAATGACGCGCGTGGGGGTACAGTAAAGGTAATGCAATGAAACTCTCGATAAGGTTAGGGAAAAAGAAAAGGGAAATGTAAGTGAATGTGAAAAAAGAATGAAGGGGAATTGAAAAGCATTGGAAAAAGTACCAAAATATAGAATTATATATAATGTAAAATTGTGTATTAAAATTTAAACAATAAAGTATTGAATAAACATTTAAAGCACCTGGCATAACAGTAATAAAAAAATTAACTCTGCTGATCTTTATATATATCTATATATATAATATATGTTATTGATTTTTAAATAAAATGAGTTTTGTGAATTTAGATCTTATTTGTCTAATTTTGTTATTCTTAGAAGGAGCATAATGATGTATACAAAGAGTGAAAAACTTTTCTAAGAGAATACAAATCAATTGATTTCTATGATCCATCAATGGAGCTTGATTAAAAGCATGTTTCTTTTCAGTAAATAAATCATTTATTCTTAGTTTTATTAATGTTAAATTTATCAGTTTCTTTATTACGTTTGTAGACGTCAAAATATAAAAAAAAAAACAAGTGAAGATTCCCCACGCGCGTCATTAGACAAAGACAGAATAGTGGTCTAAAGCTTGCTATCTCTTTCTAGTTTTTCACGTCCCCACTCCTCGAATGCTCGGTCTATAGATCCTATGTCTATGCTATCTTTCTACTACTCGCAGTTTATGATTAATGTAACTAGAACTTATTGGTCGTTACGTTAATAATAAACTGTAAGTATGTAAAAAGATAGCGACTTTTCAGTTTGGGAAATTTCTCTAGGGACAGAATCAAAGTCGCTGGGTGTACATGATACAGTGAATGCTCTTGCACTCTTGTAAACTTATTACATAATTTAGAGAAGAGATACATATATTTTATGCAACTCAGCAATACTTAATGAAAAGTATGTCAATAAGAACGCGAAATTCTTTAACAAATAATTTCATTTCCATGAAACGGTATACAAAAACATGACGTCAATTAAATTTGTTCCGGCATTCTCAATCATGTTGAGAACATAGTAGCAATTCTTTCTCTAATCCGTATCTGGAGTTCCTCTCAATCGTTTACCTAATTACAAAATTTTCAGCGAAAATTTGTAATTAATTTGTGGACTGTATATTCAACGATACAGAAATAAGATACTTTTCTTTTCTTGTGCTTATTTTCTCTCTTTTATAATTTGTAATTATAGTTTTAAAAAAACCGCTGCTTTTTAAATCGTTGGAAAAAGCCAAAAAAATTCCGGTTTTTTTCTGAAAAATTGCTTTTTTCGAAAAATTGCTGTTTTTGCAATGTAAATGACATGCTACCTAATTTTACAATATTAAAGTAAGATACCTTGTATAAATGCTAGAATTAATATTGAGCTAATTTTTATGTTTATATTTGGAATAATAAACATCACTTAAGGCTTAACAATTATCGTAATTATTAAACAAACTGTTCTAACACATGTAATCCTAGCAACTAGTTTAAAGATTAATTTAAGTTAATATTTATATTAATTATTTGAAGAATGTTTTTAGAATATTAACATAGCAATTATCAAAAAGGATATACGTTTTATTTTATTTAAAAAATACATTAATTCTGTTTTGATTTATTTTTGTGATTTGTTTTTTGTTTCTCTCGTATTCACGTTATTATAAATAATATAAATAAAAAGTAAAACTTTAAGGACAGAAATTTACAGAAACTAACATTAGTTTAACTTTATATGAACTATTTTCTTTTATATGTTAAAGAATTTTGCGTTCTTGGTATCGATCATGTAACTTTTCACCTTTCCGTTTTAGGAAAAAAGTTACATGATCGATATCCTTATCGACATATTTTTCATTAAATACTGCCTAGTTGTAAACGTGTATCTTTTCTCTGAAGTTATCTAACTCGTGAATTGTTGAAACCTCGTGAATTTTGATAACTCATTATAATTATTTTTAATATCCTGCAATATTTTTATACAATTATGATATGCACAATGAATATACATTGTACTTATTTTTTATATTTATATATGATTCAAATAATAAATTGTTTTATCGTCATAATTACTTCAATGTAATAAGAATAAGAGTGCAAGAGCATCCACTGATGTACCGTCACTATGAGCATTCTAACGTGAGATGCATGATTCACTTACTGTAAATAATTCTCATTTCAAAAGTATTATAGAGACAATTTCATAATAAAATTTTCATCTTACAAGAGAAGTGCGCGAAGTGTTAATCGCAAATAAGTACGAATTATATATCGTTAGAAAGGTCTTACAGAGTAGAGTTTAGTTGTGCAATATTTCGCTTGAATAGCGCCTCTAGAGGGCGCTGTGCGCAATAGTAGTTAAAATTATATAGCGTCTTATAAAAGTCTGAAAACGTTAAAATATCTCAAAAATAATCAATTATAGCACACAATATGTAAGGAACAAAGTAGATCTTAAAACGTTTGCCTAATAATAACAAAAGTTGACTTTGGATGAAGTTTCCAAATTCATATAAGAATATGAATCAAGTTGAATTTTTTAAATGGATCCCTCTATTTCTTTGCAGATTATTTTAACTAATGTCAAAACGTTTTTGAAACAAACATTTTTTCGACTTTTTGAATTATGAATCCTCAAATTTAACAAGTATCGTCGGTGTTAGCATGTGTATGTGTGTTCACGCTTGCACGTGGAAGCGGACCCCACGACTCGTCACTTCCGCGGTGTTTTTTGACTCCAAACCACTTTCCATCCGCGCATTTTATAAAAATTACTATGTTGAATGCTTTAATAAAACATAAATTGTGTTTATTTCATTTTAAAAGCAAAAATAAGAACAAAGAGAAAAAAAGAGAAAAACTAATAATAATGTTAATGTTCGAAAAAACAATCGAAAATAGATTGTAAAGCGAGGTCCCCTACCGACGGGATGGGTGCCGTAGGCCCATCCCCTTACACCCCCCTCCCAGGCGCACGCGTGTGCGTGCATGCGTGCGTGTGTGTATGTGTGTGCGAATGTGTGCGTGTGCGTGCGAGTATATATGTAGTTTTTAGTATTTTCAAGATGACAATTGAAATATGGCCGATCGCCAAATTTAAATAAAAAATTTGTTTTTAAGAGCCAAAAATACATAGGAAAACTAAACGTTCCTTTAATTTTCATCGTTACCCGGCAACTTGATTCTTATACGAATTTGAAAACTTCATCCAAAGTCAAATTTTGTTATCATTAGGCAAACTTTTTAAATTCTACTTCTTACATATTTTTCGCTATAATTGATCATTTTCAAGATATTTTAACGTTGTCAGACTTATAAGATGCTATATAACAGGCATGGCCCCGTGGGCGCCCACAAAGCATGCAAAGAGGAGAACATGCTCCCTCTTTGCACGGTTGCTTCTTCCCGTCTTTCCTTCTGACTCCGCGATCCACCTGTCCCCTCCATACGACCGCTCTCGGTCACTATGCTACAGTATGTGCACGTGACTCGCGCGTGTGGAAGGGGAAGCGGAGAAGCTCGAGCTATAGTTTGTGGACCATGCCTGCTATATAACTTTAACTTCTATTGCGCACAGCACCCTCTAGAGACGCCATTCAAGTGAAATATTGCGCGGCTGAATTCTACTCGGTAAGACCTTTCTAACGATATATAATTCGAAACAATTCGCGATTAACATTTCGCGCACTTCCCTTGTTAGTTTTAAATCAAGAATACGTTATTAAAATTTTGGTAGCAAGTTGTAGAACACTTTGTATATGTACAGAATGTCCCAAAATTCACGGATACGGAGTACAGACGTGATACTAAATAAATAAAAAATTATCCGATTTTGTAGGCCCATCTGAAAACAATGATAAATATAAATAGTAACATATGCTTTGTGCGAGCTAAGCATTCTATTATTCTTAATATTGCATAGTTGCGTATAATAGTTAAATAGTTAAATATCGCCAAACCTAGAAGTTTATTAGTTAAGGTAGTACATAATCTTCAAATGATGAAAAATTGCTTTCTGGATTCTTATGATCCGAGTTCTATTTCTAATGTCATGGGCTAATATGGCCATCAAGAATATCACTAAAGGTCTGTTATTTAAAAATCATACATTAATTATCTATCAATCCGTCAATTATAAGTTAATTATAAGAGTTAAATGGTTTTTATAATATTACAATAATTTATATAATGTTATAATAATTACGTTAAAACTCAGTAAATTATGTCGGCATCTTTCAATTTTAGAAAATTGATTACCAACTGTTTTACACCATGTAAAACTTTTGTTTAATGTCACGATAACTTAAGCATAATTTATTAATTTGAAAATTTTAAATATTTTTATTGTCATTTAGTATCAAAGACTTTTTCCGGTTTTTAATTTTTTCTTAAGTTATAATTAAAAAAAGAAAAAATTTTTTCGAGAAAACACTATTTTCAAATTCAAATTTGTGCGGTTTGCAGAACATAAAATTTAAAAAGTTTTAAATTGTCCTCCATGATCCAAAAATGACCAATATAAAAATAAAAAATTTGTTACTTCTTAATTTTAGATAATTTGTCGAACTATTATATCATAACTATTATACAAGTGCATTTGTTTAAAATATTATTTTTACTTATTTATTTTTATATTTATTCTGATTCTGCGTCTTTCTTTTTTTAAGTAGAAACACTTACATATTTTTTAAATAAAAACACATTATTGATATGTTTGAATAAAAGTTTTACATGATGTCGAAAAATATAATTTTTTGATTTGTTAGAATCCTATAAAAGTCATTTAAAGATGGATAAAATTTATTTTATTTATTTTGTAACGATCCCGCTTTGCGCACGGGTGGTATTATGTCGGAAACAAGAGTGCGAGAGATCGCAGAGAGAGAATTAATTCGAACTCAATTTTTGGAGTAAATATGTTCAAGGTTTATTCAAAACTATGAGTTGCTAGATTAACAGATTAAAAAATGGCTCGAGTTGTAATTTGGTTATTCTACAGAAATAATTAATATAACGCGTAACAGAATATAAAAAGCAGACGATAAATAATCAACAACAACGTATATGAAACTATGTACAACCGGCGATTTAAATCCGGGCGATATTTATACAACAAGTGCCTATGGCACGGCTTAGCGACGTCGTGCGCGTGTACTCGTGCGTTTGCGTTGTTTGCCGATGAGCTGAGAGGCTATAAATAGCCTCGCGCTGTTTACGTCGCCCAAACGCTTGTAGGCCGGACGGCCATGCGGACACGGCGGTACCGCGTCGCGAGATCAAGCCTGATCGTGAACCAGCACGACGCGTGGCAGTTAATACCGCTGGGGTGCGTTCAGAATAAACGTCCGGATGCGCCCAGATGTCGTTTTACCTTTGTTGTTTACCGAATGTTAAACAAGGATAGAATGATGTCTGGATGCACCTAGGCGTTCATTCTGAACGCAGCCCTGATGTTCGCGGGTGGCAACTCTCCACGCCAAGAGCGCTTGGAGACGCGAAAATCCCGCACCCCGATCGTAGATTGTTGCCGTCGATAGAAGCTAGAAAGCGAAAGCTGCCGAGCTATCAAGACTGCTTGACAGAGCCCAAGTTCACTTGAGCTCAGATTTACTCGGTCAAAGCGTCGGGATCGGAACGGTCTTTACGAAGAGTACTTCGCGGAAGTCAAGGTGCTTGACTTCGTGTTAGACCTGGGTAGCTTCTTCTGATCGGAGCGGATCAGGAGAAGAGAGCAGAAGAGAGCCCCAAGATGCGACCTCCCGTGGCTTATATACTCGAGCTCGTTGGTCACGGGATGCTCGGGGAGCGATGACTCGGGTAGCGATGACTCGGGTAGCAGAGGCTCATAGGAGCCAACATCCCCGCCACTCGGGATCGGATACGGAGTAACGGCGCGTTTTCTAACATTTGAAATCGACGACGACTGCGCGTGCGCGCCAAAATTGCCGTTGCATGGATGCCTCGTTCGAATGCGCGCAAACGTGGAAAATACTATTGACGCGGCGCGCCTTGTTGCTGCTGTCCGGCGGATGTTCGCCCGGTCAGCGTAGGACAATGGACGGTCCGGGGGATAGCAGCAGGGTTTGTTACAATCTTTATCTAAGGACAATTAATATCTGAAAACGTTTGTGTTATTTTCATTATAAAACAAGGAATTAGTTTTGTAAAACAGAAAGATACCGATAAAACTGATACTGAGATTTTATGTAATTGTATAATTATTGTAACATTTTAAAAATTAATAATATTGAACAAATCTTTTATACTTTTAGTAATAACAAGATAAAGAAAGAATTAGTTCTTAAAATTATTTTTTGTTATTTTTATCACTGTTACACAATAAAACAATTTTTCGTCATTTGAAGATCATGTAATGTACATACGTACTTAATTAATAAACTCCTTAAGAGGATGCTAAAGTACCACAAATTACCGACAATTTACAGCATCTAAATATCTTTGAATTGGCGTTCTAGAATCACAAAAACTTTTTATAGAATTGAAATACGCATAGAAAGAAGAGGTGCTTAGATAAATTTTACAAGAACAAAATCAAACAAGAAGTTAATAAATCATTAAAAATTTACTTGTATAGCCGTCACCTGAGATTAATTTTACTTTAATACAGAAGGTGTGTAACTTGTACGTATAAAGATGAGAGTAGAGCACCCTTCAGAAAACACGCACGAATAATACTGATCGTGTAAAATTACGACTGAACGCCTAACAAAAAAGATATCCTAATATGCTTTTACCGCATGAATATTTCGCTCTGCGATGCTGAACTCATAAACAGAGCAGTAATGGTGTCCAACAATAGTTGATAGATCTTTTTGCAGATGGTGATATAATCAAAAAACAAAGACAGATCTGTGCGTTGGGAAAAAAGCGATAGCTTAGTCTTGCTCAAAAAATAATCTGCAGTACCGACGTCAAGAAAGTTCTCATGTTAGCATCCTCTTGAATTTAATGATATTATTTAACTATCAGAGGAGAAGAGGGTATGGCTACTGTCGATAATATGCCCATACAGCACAAAAAATTGCAGCAATGTTACAATGTTGCAGATTGCAATGCAATATTACAGAGACATTGCAGAAACATAAATTAACAATATGTCTGCAACATATCATGGCATATGCCAGTAATATTCTGGAAACATTGCAATATTATAATTTTTTAATAAAGTAATGCAATAAAGAGTCAAAGCAGAATATTTGCGTATAATAATATATTAATTTAACTCATCCATAATTATTTATCCACATTTAGCAAACTAAAATCGGGCGACGTTACTAAATTTTCCGCTAAATCTTTACATTCCCTAACAGCACAACCGTCCATATGTCAAATGTAAGTCGACTCATCCAAGTCAGGCGTTCAGAGTTGACTGCAAATCGACTTTGCATAGACGTCTGCAGACATCCTTCAAATGTTGAATCTAAGATGTCTAAAAAAAGGTATGCGGTCCCGTGCTGTATGCATCATAATATTGTTGAGAAACATAAATATTCATATCAATAGACAAAATAGGTCTATGTATAAAGAAACCTCGATTTGTATCCCAATGAACAAACAATATTTTTTAATTGTTTTTTTAATAAAAATTTTTTTTATATTTAATTTAAATATTGTATTACATTGATATTTATTTTCTAATTGCATTTTTATTTAAACAAATAACAGAAAAGTTATTTCAGATGCTATTCTGCATTTGCAAAATTAATAAAAAAAAACTATAATTTTATATTTGTTTATATAAATATTGTGCTTTAATTAAACATATTTCATTTTTTCGATAACAAATATTGACCTGATCTACCAGTTATATACACATATCAGCATAAAGTGTTCACAGGTCATCATGAAGAATCAGCGATCACGAAGGTCAAGCAACATTCACCGGAGTCGCGATTTGGATGAATGACCACTTGGAAATTTCCAAAAAAAAATTCTTGAGATTTTTTTTGCAAAAAATGTTTTTTAAAATGTTACAAAAATATTGTTTTGTTTATTAGAATTATGTGTAATAATATTTATGTGAATGTTTTGGAAAAATTCATAACATTGCAATGTTACTGAAATGTTTCAATGCAATATTTCAAAAAGCGGACATCGTAATTTGTTGCAATTTTCCAGCAATGTTACAGCAATGTTTTGCAATCAATATGCAATATTACAATGTTTCAATGAAATCATTCTGCAATGTTCCTACAATCTCTCTGTGCTGTATGGGTGGCTACCCCTGTTATTTTCGTTATTAGGTGACGTATTTTAATAATTGCTTATGGAGTTATTTGTTTAGTAATAGTATAAAACCTGCTGTTTTTTTTAATAATGCCAACGCAATAACTGACAATTGTTATAAAGTATTTTTACTTTTAAGCACTTCTAAACTTTTTCAAAGTACACCTTTAACCTTTATCCATACAGCACAGAGAGATTGCAGGAACATTGCAGAATAATTTTATTGAAACATTGTAATATTGCATATTGATTGCGAAACATTGCTGCAACATTGCTGGAAGATTGCAACAACATTAAGATGTCCGTTTTTTAAAATATTGCATTAAAACATTCCAGCAACATTGCAATGTTATGAATTTTTCCAAAATATTCACATAAATATTATTACACCACATATTTCCAACAAATAAAACAATATTTTTGTAACATTTTAAAAAACATTTTTTGCAAACAAAAAATCTTGGGAATTTTTTTTGGAAATTTCCAAGCGGTCACCCATCCAAGTTGCGATTCCGGTGAACGTTGCTTCACCTCCGTGATCGCTGCGAACCGATCCCTTATGATGACCTGTGAACACTTTATGCTGATATGTGTATGTAACTGGTAGATCAGATCAATAGACGTTATCGAAAAAATAAAATATGTATAATTAAAGCATAGTATTTATATGTTACGTTCGGGGGGACGCCACAATTTTCCTTTTAGCCGATAGTCAGTATCACTTGCGTTATCATAAAAGAAACGTGACGGTGTGAGAAATTTCCAAAAGAAAATATAATTAGTGAATATACGATCTAAAAGATAACATAAAAATACAGAAAGAATCATGTACTAACAGAATTTGGAACAAATTACTCAACCTGACGCAACGATTTGTGAGAACGGACAAAACCAAGATCCGAAGAAATTATTTGAGAAAGATAAATTTAAGCCGGAATGACGAGTAAGAAATTTTGAAATTATAATTTATTACCCTGGCTTGTTTGTTCATCTGCAACATTGCTGCAATGTTGTTGCAATTTTCTATGCTTTATGGTTAATTACACATACTTCCTCATTATGCTTAAACTCGAGTGGATTATTACACAATGTATGTATACTCGAGTGTTTTAATTATTCTTTAACTTTTTATTCGGCTGTACAGATTTCGAGTTATACAAAGTTAAAACAATAACATGGAATTTTGTTAATATGGGTTTTTAAGCAAAATTTTTATATCAAAATATTTCTTCGATAAATCGATTGTCAATCTAGAGGGCGGTGTTTAGAAACATTAAAGATTATTTTATGCTTGTTGTTAAAGAGGGATAAAATAATATTTTAAATGGTATTTCTAAAGTTTCTGAACGCAAGAAAATTCTAAATCAGAAAAATTCTAAACAATGGAAAATTAAAAATATATAATTTTGTAATGAGATACTGTATTTCTTTTAAACTAAACTAACTTTTTTAATTATTTTTATTGACGGCCATATTACTTTTTGTCTTCCACCGATTATGCAATGCATTAGATTTTTATGAATCATGTCCTAAATAATAAATATTTCATTACTTTGAGTCTAAAATTTATCAAACAACACTTTGACAAATCGTTCAAGTTTGAATAGAAAATATTAATTATAAACAAAATTTCAATAAAATGAAAATGGGTACCATATTACCCTCTTCTCCTCTATATGCAATTATTACTCGTGCAATATTTAGTAAAACATTTAGCTTTGCTAGCGCAAAACATGTTACTAATAGTGTCGTAATATATTATTTTTTTAAAACATTACTACTTAGTATTTAATAAATACTAGGCATGAACTATAGGTACAAGTGAGTGAAAAGCACCACATAGACAATTATGTAAAATACATATTTGATACCTAAATTTTAAAATAATGCTATATTGCAGATACGTAGCAATTCACATAATTCATGTATTAAATACAAGTTTAATACCAATAAATGTTCGCTTTGGATATGTAATATAGGGAAAAGTAGGTAAATTACACGTGTCTAAGGGAAATTTATTGCAGTGAAGTGATTTTTGAAGTTGAAATCGGTACGAGTACAGAAATAAAAACTTTAAACATTTTTCTGTCATTATGTATTGTCATATTGAACAATTTTTCTTTGATAATGCTGTATTCAGCAAAAAGAGGCAAGTGGATAAACGAAATAAATTTCTTACGCCTCGGGTAATTGTACGCGCAGTTAAATAAATGTACGCGGAGGAAAAATCGCAGGAAATGACTATTACATGGAATGTTGATAAGAAAATGATATTTATAACAGATATAAAATATTTTACGTAAAATTTATTCATATAAAATATATAAAACCTTTATAGTATATGCATTTACGTAAATGCCTAACCTAAGAAAATGTTACATTGTCCCAAACGTTTAAGATTCATTACAAGCAATTGAAGGGCTAATGATTTTTTGTTTTGACGATTTATACATTTTACCTTGAATGTATTGTATTAACAGGCAGGCTTTCTTTTAGCGGATTAAAAGAATCGCTGTAATAAGATTATAGTCCCCAGCCAGAAATAATTAGTCGAATCGACGTCGATGCGTCGATAAATGGTCGATGGTCGAAAACTAGTCGATATTTTTATCATTTTCTACTTTCTCATAAAAATTGTTTATTGAGCAATTGCAAATATTTTTGTAAAATTTCTATTGACTTTTATTCAATTTTACGTAGATCAACATAAATTGGAACGCGCAGTATATATTTTACTTTTTTATTACATTGTTTTTATGCACTAAAAAGTTGAGATATTGGAATGCGATATGTGTTCTTTTGCATACACAATTAAATCAACTTATAACCTGTATATAATCTTGATCTGCAAATTGTGTAGAGATGCATATATCATTTGCATGATTTAAAAACTTTTTAATAGCAATAAATGGATCTTAAAAATTGTTACATTTGTTATAAAAGAATGACACTCGGAAAAAAATTTTTTTATATATAATCATTATATAATTATGTACACATATATGTAAAATATGTCCGTATATATAATTATATTATATGTAATTATATATACAATTTTATATAATTATATGTATATTTATTTACATATAAATATACACAACACAAATATAAATTACATGTAAATATATATAATCATATATATTTATTTTTGGACATATTTTATATATAAAATATTTTTTCCCGGGCATTTACAATGAATATATCACTAAGCTGCACTAACATTTTTCATACACATGTATATTTATAATAATTTTCATATCTTATAACATTTATAATTATTATAAGAATTCATCATATTTGAAATTTTTCTAAAGGAATTTTTAAAAACCTTAAATATTGTCAAATTTTATAAGCTTTCTATGAAAATCTAAAATGAAAAATGTAGAAAAAACATTTTTTTATTATTATATTATTTTATTATTATATTATTATATTATTATTAACTATACTCTTGAAATGCGCCCACATTGATCATTATCGTGCAAACAAGGTTGATAAATTACGACTATTACTATTATCGAACAGCAGTGTACGGTAATATAAGTATGCATCACTTACGCTACGCTTTTAGACTTGGCGCGAATTGCAATTGTGTCTCTTGAATGGTTGCGTTTTACAGTTGAGTGAGCGCTCACTGTTATTGGTGTATTCTTCAAGAGCTAAAGGTCTGTTTGAATATTTTACTATGTTGATTTGATTTTATGTTTTAATTGTGAAATAGTTTGTTCTAGTTAAATAATGTTCTTTTTTTATTTACATTATTATATTAGGTACATTATTTTTCACAAATGAAAGTAAAAGCCAAAGAAGAATTTAAAGTGAATGATAGTAAAGTATTGTATTTAGTTATGGCTGCAGTAGAGACCCTATAGTAAACAGAGATGCGCCAACAGTCACGTGATCGTAATATTTCTCTGATTGGCTAGAGTTTTTCGCACGTAATTTAAACTCGCGTAGCTTTGTAGTGCGACTACTGTCAACATTGATTCTTGCGAAAAAAAGAAGTAAGTCATCCTTTTTAATGTTTTTTGAATACATTATTATTTCTTTGCATACTTTATATAGATTTTACATTCACGATGCCAACCTGTTGTACTGCATATCGTTGTAATAATAATAGCAATAAAGGTTATGCCTGCTTTAATTTTCCATCGGATGCAGATCTTTGTAAGAAATGGGTAATTGCTTTAAATAAAAGTTCCGAATGGCAACCCACACCTTCGCAACGAATTTGTGAAGTAAGCATTTTGAATTAATCTCCATTAATGCATTTCCAGATGTAAAGGAAATATAAAAAGCTCTTGACAGCTAGAGTTTATAATTAATATTTATCCTATTTTTCAGTTTTGTAATATTTTTTTATTCAGGTACATTTCGATCGAAAAGACATAGCGTTCATCGCTAAAAGGAAACAAGTATGTAAAGATGCCGTACCACGTTACTTCTGTACATGTCCATATACTCATACCGATCACTGCCCATTATTAAAGAGTCCTATTTCGACAAAGCAATTATTGACAGAATTCAATATAGATATAAATCAAAATGAATTAGACACGGATATTAATCTTAATGAATCTGACATAAATTCAAGACAACCTTTAATGTCTAAGATAAAAGCTTTATCAACAGAAAATGAAAATTTAAAATTAAAATTAAATGCAACATGTGTAATTCAAAATAGCAAAATAAATGCTCAAAATATTAAACTGAAAGAAGCTATTGCGGATAATAAAGCTTTAAAGAAACAACTTGAGAGACTCACTCGACAGACTATTAATTCATCAGCCAATAAATTACCGTACAAATCAAGAGCATATAAATATTCTGATGAATCTATTATAAAAGGGTTAAATCTTTGGACTGCATGTGGTACAACCAGATATAATCGTGTTCGAAAAACACTTTGTGTTGAACTGCCATCGACAAGAACACTTCAAACTAAAGTTAAAAATATTCCATTTAATTCGGGAATCTTGGAAGAAATTTTTTCGTGTCTTGAAAATAAAATTAATAATATGGAAGAAAAAAGTAAGCTTTGTTGCCTTGTCTTTGACGAAATGTCCATAGAACCTAAAATTGAGTATGATCCAGGTAGCGATTCAAATATAGGATACTGTACTCTTCCAAATCTTCCAATTGAGGCATCCAAGGCTTTATTATTTCTTGTTGGTGGAGTCTATAAAAGATATAAACAAGTTTTGGCTTATCATTTTACATCAACTTCTATGGATAACATTGCTGCAAAGAACTTTATTTTAACTCTTTTAGAAAAATGTGAAATTTCTGGCCTCCGAGTATTTGTAATAGTTTGTGACATGGGAAACAGAGGTATTTTAAATCAGCTGGGCTTCAGTTGCCGAAAAGATGATATCCAATACAGCATTCAACATCCTTTTAATATAAAAGAAAAATTATTTGCTTTACCCGATGTAGTTCATGTGTTTAAAAATCTAAAAGAAATGCTTATAAAGAGTGAGATTATTACTCTTCCTTTAGAGTTAGTTCGTGAATATGGTTTATCAACAGGAACAATAGACATGAATTTAATTGAATGGCTTGATCAACAGCAATCTGAAATGGGATTAAAGTTTGCACCAAACCTGAAGAAGAAGAATATTAGGGCAAATCATTTTAACAAAATGAAGGTTTCTACTGCAACTTCAGTATTGAATGAACAGACAGCAGGTGCTCTTTTCCGATTTAGTCAACTACATCAAGATTCAATTATGGAAACAACAGCTTGGTTTGTGTTGATTTTGCGACATTGGTTTAAAATTGTAACGTCCAGAGATAGACGTTTTGCTCTCAGTTTGCATAACATGGATGCTTATACAACTTCCATTAAAATCATTCAACTAGTAAAAAATATATTTCAATATGCAGATTTTGGAAGTAGTTGGAAAGTAACGCAGTCTCATGTAATAATGTGCTGTGATTGTATACTAGAAATTCAAAATTACCTTCTGCATGAGAAATTTTTTGAATTTGTATACCTCGGTAATCTAACTCAAGATTCAGTTGAAAATAAATTCTCTCAAATCCGAGCAAGTTGTTCTAAGCCCACAGCAAGAGATTTCAAGTATCGCCTTAAAAATTTGAGTATATCTGGAGAAGCCGCTCGTATTTCTAATTCTAGTTATGACCATGATGACAGTCCTACATTGATCAATATTATACAAAGATTTGAAAAGCCAGTTACAAAAAAAAATACTGAAATTACTGTCGAATTACCAAAATTGCAAAATTGTCCGTCCTTATCTTTAGAAGAAGAGGAAATCTTGTACAAGATGTGTGGATATGTTGTCCATAAGTTGCAATCAAAGATAAAATGTAATGTATGCTATAATAGTTTAATACACCGGGGACTTGTAGATCATCCCAAAGCTGGACTTTTACTTGTATGTGAATTTGTACAAGATGCATTAGTGCGAGTATCTGATGAAGTATATCAGATTCTTCATAGCGCAGAATTAATTCTAATGGCTTCTCAGAATGTATTTAAAGATTTAGAAGAGTCACTAAAAAATATTTTGGAATGTCATTTAATAAAAGAATTATCTTCATTTCCATTATCTACATGTCACGACCAAAGACAAATATTAATTTCAAGATTTCTTAATATGCGATTACATCAATTATCACATTGTCAAGAAAGTAATAGGAATACTGCTTTCGCTAGTAAGAGCATGGGTTCAAGATTACTTGCTGACTCTTTTAACCCACACCACAAATAGCTTTAACGTAAAGCGCAAATTTTTTATTTCAAATAGATATATTCTTTCACAATTGTGATATTTTATAAGTTTGATTTCTTTAAAGATTATTTTATACATTGTTAACTAGATTCTATATAGTAATTAAGGCTGATAGTTATATATTTGACAATAAGTAAACATTATCAAAGCGATATTCAAAAAGGCAAAGCAATTTTTATATTGTTCTTCACAGATCTGTGATATTTACAAGATTTTACATTACATTTTTAGTTTATTTTATAAAACGTTAATATTTTGCATTGCAAATTACATACTGATAGTTATATACTTTAACAATTAATAAATAAAATACTTCTGATGTGATAAGTATTTAAAAAACATTTTTATGTAAAAAAGCAATTTTTTTAAATGAATTGTTCTTTATTGTATTGTTCTCCATAATTCTATTTCTCGAATTTCAGTTTTTTCTTTTAATTTTTTTTTTTTATGTTAACTACGTTCCATGTAAGACTGCTAATCATAGTTACATAACAATAGTTTAACACTAATATAGAAATGTGAAAAAAAAATAAATAAATATTTTTCTATTACATATTGTTTTTATACTTTATTATTTGTATATCAAAATTTAAAGTTAAATTTGAAATTTTATATATTTGTCCGAAAATCATAATATAAAATTTTGTTAACAATATTAAACACATACAGTTCATTCTATTTTTAAGATATAGATAAAAATATTTTCAGGGTTTCTGTAACTTCAGTAATGAATAAACAGTTTCTTTTTCATTTTAAATTCTAGTAATAATCATGATGACAGCTCTATATTGATCATTTTTTTAATTTATCCTGAATTTTCGTAAGAGACAATGTTGACAGTAGTCGCACCTCATGGCTACGCGAGTTTAAATTACGTGCGAAAAACTCTAGCCAATCAGAGAAATATTACGATCACGTGACTGTTGGCGCATCTCTGTTTACTATAGGGTCTCTAGCTGCAGCTATTAGTAATTCTCTTGCATGTAAATACAATTTTCGAGGCGATGGCAATTAAAAGAGACCTTTTTGCAAATGACTGTTGTGGGAAGTGATTATAAGTGAATACATATTACTTTATAAATTTTATTTGTATTTTTTATAATAGTAGGAAAATACTTTGCCTTCAAATATTTCTTATTTGTGTCTAATAATTTTACACAAAACATTTTATTTCTAGGCGCAATTCATAACAAGAGACCTAATATATTTGTTACGGATTTATCATTATACATGGTTAAAGAATGCTCTATATCAAAAACAAGATGATGAAAGTTTTGGAAGACGTGATAAAAAGTTCAAAGAAACAGATAAGCATTTCTAATTATATTTTGTTTGGCAAATACTCATATGCATTTATATTTTCACTCAACATTTTATTCACATATTAAAGTAATATATTATAGTAATAAATAGCATTTCAATATTACTCAAGTTCACGTTAATATTACCTGTTATAATCTCATCTCGAGATATTCCCAGTAAGAAATAATGACAAAATCGACGTCAATTCGACATTGATTCGACATCAAAATCATCAAAATGATATTATTTCGATGTCGATTTGATAGGTCATTTCTCGCTGGAAATTAGTATTAATTCGACATCAAATCGACATCAAATCGACTTGTCGATGACTGGTCGAAATTTAAGCCCATTTTTAAGTCGAATCGACTACACATTTCGACCGTCGATCGACCAGTGTTATCGACGTCGAATCGACGTCGATTTGACTGATCATTTCTGGCTGGGGTCCATTCTTTTAGCTGAACAAACTGCACTACACTGTACTAGTAGCACTATAATTGATCTCACGCCTTTCAAGATGAATGCGTACAATTGTCCACAGCGGCCTTGATTTCATAAAAAAAACAGATTACTCAAAGATTATTTAATTAAATTTAATAAACAAAAAATCAAAAAACACACGAAATAACGTACTTTTGTTAGATATAACAAGATTAAATGAATAAATTAAAAATATGGACTTATTGCCTTATTTTCTGAACACCAAAATTGCAACAAAAACCATAATTTTACTTTTTCTTATTTTTCTAATTAACTACGCTTTTAAACAATATAACCTATGATTATACAGGATGTTCATTAATGGTTGTACCCACTTTTTACCATAGGAGCATAATTTACCGACGGATATGTATTTCTAACATATTATTATATTAGAAATAATGCATGCTTCTATAATAAAACGTGAGGACAACCATTAATGAACACTCTGTATATTTAAAAAATACCTTCAGCCTACAAATATCATCGTGAGATAATCTCTATTCATCAAGAAGATACCAAACCAGGAAGCGTACAATTACGCAGTGCGTACAATAATCCTACTTTCCCATATATTACGTATTAAATATGTATCTAATAATAAATATCTAGTATGTATTGAATATGTAAATTATGTATTTTATATTAGTATTTTTAATATTCCTACTAAATTCTTAATAATTTTTTTATTTGTTATTTGAGAAACTAAAGTAAAATATAAAGTTGATGCTAATAAAAATGCTTTATATCATTGATATATTTTTAAATATTGACACGTATAAAATTTTTAAAATAAATAAATAAAAGCACTTTTATTATTTTAAGCTTTTGTAATTTAATAATTTAGTAATAGTAAATATATTAGAATTGATACATATCACGTCTGTTCTTCGTATCCGTAAATTTTGGGATATACACAGAATAATTATTAATAGTTGTACCCACTTTTTACCACAGAAGCATAATTTACCGACGCATTTGTAATTTTTAATATAATATTATTAATATTATTATTATTACATATACATATATATATATATATATATATAATAATAATATTATATTAGAAATTACAAATGCGTCGGTAAATCATGCTTGTATGGTGAAAAGTGGGTAAAGTGCGTTGCAATAATTCATGCGGGTAAAACAGATAAACTTACCGACTTACAGATTAACTTACCGACGCTGAGTTGATAACGCTCCACGAGCACGCTTATTTCGACGAAACATGAATATAATAATATTTGGCTCTCTTACTAGTATGAGAAAAGAATATCAACATTGAAATTTCTTTTTTATACTAGTAAGAGAGTCAAATTATTATTCATGTTCCGTCCAAATGAACGCGGGCGCAGAGCGTTATCGGCTCAGCGTCGGTAAGGCCATTTGTAAGTCGGTAAATCTATCTGTTTTACCCGCATGAATTATTGCACTGCATTGTATGTATGTATAATGCGGTGCAATAGTTCGAAAGGTCATAATAAATGACTGACTTACCAACACCACAATCTAGCATACGTTGTATATGTTAGACTGTGGCGTCGGTAAGTCAGCCATCTACTATGACTCTTCAAATCATTGCACCGCAGTGTACATATCATTAGTAATCACTCTGTATATAAGATAAATTTCAATAATTATGCCAACATTTACAATAAGAGATAACTTACCGACTGCCAACGTTTACTATGAGATGATTTACCTTTTGTCAACATTTACTATGAGAAATGATTTATAATATATAATCAATAATAAATTCTCTCTATAGATGGCAGCTGTCGACCGCGCGTACACACAGACCTGCAAAGGAAAAAGAGAAATCAAACTTGGGAAAAAAATAATCCGGAAAAGTGACTGAATTAAATATTAAAGAGAAGCCAAGAGTGGTCACGCCCATTTAGCTAGGACCATGGATGAAGAAACTAACTGGATAAAGAGTTTCTCAGAAGAGATGTCTTCGTATATGATCGGTTTTACGTGAATATTTTATAAATATTTTATACAGCACTGATTGTTACAAAACATTTTCAGAAAAATTTTACGTTTTATGTGCAACACTTCCCAAGTAGCACATATACGTTTCAAAAACGTTTTATACCAATAAATGTTTTTCCGAAACGTTTTATTACCGATTTTTAGAAACGTTTCTCGTGCGTTAAAATGTCCACTCAGTTAAACGTTAACTGAAACGTTTCTTTTCCGATAAAATAACGTTTAAGAAACCATTATAAAAACGTTTTTTTTACAAATAAAGAAATTTTAAAATTTCAACTTTTTTAAAATTTCTAATTAATTTTCAAAAACAGTTTTTTTAACGTTAAATAAAATAGAAATGTTATTTAAAGTAAAAAAAATTGGGAATCTTTCTCAAGAATTTTTTTGAATTTTTAAGCGCCCACCCATCCAAGTCGTAATCTCGCCCAACGTTGCTTAACCTGTTAGATTGCTGCGAACTGATGAATGGTGATGATCTGTGAACACTTTGTGTTGACACATGTATATCGAGTTAATATATGTTTTTGAAAAAATGAAACATATAATTAAAGCATATTATTTATATGAACATATAAAATTATACTCTTTTACGATTACAACTTGAATGAATGACCGCTTGAAAATTTCCGAAAAAAATTCTTGAGAAAGATTCTCGATTTTTTTACTTTAAAAAACATTTCTATTTTATTTAATGTTAAGAAAACTGTTTTTTTAAGGTATTACTTTTTTACAGTATTTACACAAGAAACGTAAAAAATACGTTTCTTAAACTATGGTTTCAAAAACGTTTCTGTTTAAACGGTTTTTAATGGTTCTTTACGGTTATGAAATTATGGATACGTTTTAAAAACGTATTTGAAACCATTATGTGCTACGTGGATTCTGAATAGCAATTCAAATAAAACAAGACGAGCTCAAGAGCCGTGCTGGATGATGTGCGCCAAAAACAAACAAATGCCAAATAAATGTAAACGTTTCGACCTTTAATCAACGGTTTTTCTTAAGTACAAGACTTAGAATTAAATGTGAAATTGCCGACATCCGCTTACAAAAATCGTGATATATCGGAAACACCATAGTCTAAATGATAATCTCGAAGACCGTGAATAGATATCGTTTTCGGAACATGATCTGGTAAAAACAAAATGAAAAGCAACATAAAGACAATATGTAAAAATAAAAAAGGGACAACTACCAATAATTTAAATATAAACATAACATTTGTAAGGCAATAATATTTTATTTTACTGCACAAAATAAAAATTTAAAGTTTAATCTTTATTTGGATAATATTCATTGGGACAGCATTAATATTTCTTTCAACAAACCAAAATAAACTTTAAAAAAAAACATAAAGTTAAAGCACTACAACAATAATATTTGTTAATTTAATGTATTGTACAGTACTTAATTTATTTATATATTATAGTTTAATTTATATAAAACACATTTGTAAAAAATAACGGACTTCGAAAATTTTAGCTCATGCAGACGACGGAAGTAACAAAGCAAATTTTAAGAGGCCGAAAAATTTAAAATTTTACTGCATATTACAGATTTTAGAAATGTTTCTATTACAAAATTTTATATATGGGGCATTCCACGTGAAAGGAGTCTATCTAAAAATAAACTGTTTGGGATTTTTTTAATGATAATGAAAACATGTTAGTGGACGTATTGTATAAGGTTAATGATAAAAAAAGTAAGCATTATATGTCTTGTATCAAAGATATTGAAGGCTATCGTTTAAATTAAAAAAAATTTTTTCTTTTTTTAACATTTGTAAAATTAAAAAATTTTTAGATACATAATTTTTTTAAGATTTTTTCCGTACTTTCAGATAAAAATATTAATTCTAGTAACAACAATTTAATAGTATCAAAAAAATTAATTTTTTAGTTTTAAATAAAAAAATAAACAATTTTATCCATTTTTCAAAATCTGCAAAAATTTTCAAAAATACTTTAATACATGTAGAATATCGGAACATAAAGCAAATTTTGGGATCGTAATGAGATCTTCTCGAAAACAAATACTTTTTCCAATAAAAAATTATAATTTCAGCCAAAAGCTAGATAATATCAATTTTTATTGGCCAATTATTTAGTATTACGTAAATAACATATTTCTAACAAATAACAATAAAAAAAAATAGTTGTAACGTCTGCATTATATATTATTTAGATTTATTTATGTTTTTTTTATTTTTGGAAAAAAGTCTTGTTTCTTATTAAAACTGTATTTTTTTAAATTAATTGATTTTTTCTTGCAGAAATAATTTCATGATATTTTAATGTACCAGGAATTGTTTTTGCTAATGTAAATCTTGGTTCCAAAATCTTACTTTATTTGTCGTGATTTGTCTTCGAACTAAATAAAATTGTTGTCTCTTTCATATCATTTTTAGCTAACGTGTACAATACCTCAGTGTTGAAGATTACAATTTCTTGCTAAGTAACTTTTCTTACTAATCATTTAAAATTTCCACCAATACCATCACAGAGGCCTTTTCCATGTGCTGTAGTAAAGAAGAACCATTCAGCCGTGATATCAAAACATCTCGCGCATAGTAAAGCAAATTATAATTCTTAAATTATAATTACTAAATTAGAATTTACTTTACCATGTGCGTGATTTTTTTCGTATCACGGCCAAATGGCACTTCTTTTTGTTACAGCACATAGAAAAGGTCTCTGTGATGGTATTGGTGGAAATTTTAAATGATTAGTAAGAAAAGCTACTTAGCAAGAAAGTGTAATTCTCAACACTGAGGTATTGTACACGTTAGCTAAAAATGATATGAAAGAGACAACAATTTTATTTAGTTTGAAGACAAATCATGACAAATTAAGTAAGTTTTTGAAACCAACATTTACATTAGCGAAAACGATTCTGGGTACATTAAAATATCATGCGATTATTCCTGCAAGAAAAGATCAATTAATTTTAAAAAATTCAGTGTTGATAAGGGACAAAACTTTTTTCTAAAAAAAAAAAAATAAATAAGCCTAAATAATATATAATGCAGACGTCACAACTATTTTTTATTTTATAATTATTTGTTAGAAATGTTATTTACGTAGTATTAAATAATTGACCAATAAAAATTAATATTGTCTAGCTTTTGGCTGAAATTATAATTTTGTATTGGAAAAAATATTTGTTTTCAAGAGGATCCCATCGCGATTCTAAAATTTGTTTTATGTTGCGATATTCTACATGTATTAAAGTATTTTTGAAAATTTTTGCAGATTTTTGAAAATGGATAAAATTGTTCATTTTTTTTATTTAAACTAAAAAATTACTTTTTTGATACTATTAAATTGTTGTCACTAGAATTAATATTTTTATCTGAAAGTAGGAAAAAAATCTTAAAAAAATCATGTATCTAAAAATTTTTTAATTTTAACTACAAATGTTAAAAAAAAAAATTTTTTTTTAATTTAAACGATAGCCTTCAATATCTTTGATGCAAGGCAAATAATGCTTACTTTTTTTACCATTAACCTTGTACAATACGTCCACTAACATATTTTCATTATCATTTTAAAAATCCCAAACAGTTTATTTTTAAGTGGATTCCTTTCACGTGGAATGCCCCATATTTTGCAGAGTTCTTTTGAAAATTGTATATAAAATGTAAAACCTTTCTGAAAAATTTCCACAACAATTGATGCTATATGGGATATTTATAAAATAACATTTATAAATATTATTTATAAAATAGTATTTTTGCATTCTACAGTAGTCTCAGAATTCTATATCCAATTATCTCTTTACGTGGTGGATATTATGTTCTACATAAGAAAAAATAATTTAAGAAAAATGATGTTATTTGAAAAAAATGCATTAAAAAAATGTGTTTTTATGAAAATAAAAAAACACAAAAATGAACCGTGTGAGAAGAGAGTTGAATATGTTAACTAATTGTAAGTATGCAGATCTTCTATAAAATTATATACGTTGTTTAATTTATTTGATGCGATTCACTTGACGCTGCAAATGCTTTGAAATGTTTAATTGATTAAAATCCAGATAAAAAAATTTACAAATTAATCTATCAAAAAATGTTTAGAATCTATTAGCATCAAGTGAATTATACATATAATTTTTAACCTGCCTGTATATCACGCTTGAACTTTCAGTACACGCGATATTTTCTTTTATAATCTTTAATTTTTTGTAATTATTGCAATATTTAATTTTAACTTTAATTTTAATATAATTTATTGTTTATTGTTGATATTTAGAAAAAAAAACTTCATATTAAAATTAAAATTAAATATTGCAATAATTATAAAAAATACTAAATATAATAATATATTTAGTATTTGAAAACAACATATCACTCGCGTTAAAGAAATGGATCGACACGAACTATAAAATCATAAAAACTACGATACAATTACAATTTTTGAAACACTGTAAGACAAACAACGTACACTGGACATATCTGTCTAGTACATGTCAAAAGAAATTTAATTTTAATCATCACAGAAGCACCCACAAATTTGATAACAATTTGCTACACAATGTAAGAAAAGGGATCCTGAACATTGAAATTTACGGATTATATAGACGTATTTTCTTTTTGAATAAAGAACAAAATTCTCTTACATTTTCTCTTGAAAATAATTTACCGCCATACATTTGAAACAAAATTAACGGATATACCACACAACATCCTTTAACAATTTTTATGACATACTTCAAATCGTCCACGTTAATAAATTTGACAACCTACTCTAAAAAATCTACTCCAAAATAATGAACAACATTAAAAAAATAAAACCGGTTAATTACCTTTGCCATATAATCGCCAACAAACCAACAAACAGAAATGATTCTTCAAAAACACAATCAACAATAGATAGCTGCAAAATTATTAACATCACCATAGAATCAAAAAAATTTCTCGTACCATCAAAAGAACCCCTTTCAACAACTAATGATAAATAGTTTTTAAGTCTAACAAAACAATTTACCACCTTGATCAAAAGTTCCCAGAATTACCACTAGGCGATACTCTGAGTCAGTTGATTTGAGTTCTGTTTTTTCGATTAAGTTGCCACATCTATCATTGACATTTCCATCAAATTTCATTGCCATAGCTTGACATTTGTAAAAGTTACGTCGTCTTGAATACATCTACCTCTGCGCGTGTTTTCGATTTTTTACAGTTTTAAAAATGGAGTTGAATTTGCAACAACGAATTTGTATTAAATTTTGCAATAAAAATGGATTCAATGGTGCGAAAACCTTGGAAATCTTGGGAAATTGTTTCGATAATGATACTCTAAAGAAAACAATCGTTTACGAGTGGCATGAACGCTTCAAAAATGGTCGTAAGTCTGTCGAGGATGACAAACGCAGTGGCAGACCGTCGACATTGAAAACTGACAAAAACATCAATAAAGTGAAAGAAATGTTGATAAATAACCGCAAATTAACCATCAGAGAGCTGACAAAGGACTTAAACATTGCTTATGAATCCGTTTAGGATGGTTAGTGATTTGGGTTTGCGCCGTGTTGTTGAAAAATTGGTTCCGAAAAATCTGAATTTCATGCAAAAAAGGAACCGCGTTGATATCGCCAAAGACATGATTTTCAAGACTGAATCCGACTCAACATTCATCAAACGCATCATTACTGAAGACGAAACGTGAGTTTGTGAGTATGACACGCAATCTAGACATCAGGCGAGTGAATGGAGAGCTCCAAATGAGCCAAGACCAAAAAACCACGTCGTTTTTAGTTGAAAAAAAAGCGATGCTTACGTTTTTCATGGATTACAACGGTATTATACATCACGAATTTTTGCCAAAAGGTCATACAATTAATAAGGAGTATTAGTTGGGCGTTATGAGACGTTTACGTGAAGCAATTCGCGAAAAAAGAAAGAATTTGTGGGCAAACAAGTCGTAGATTTTGCACTATGATAACGCACCGTTGCACAGTGTCACTATTATCCGTGAATTTTTGACCAAAAACGAAACAAATGCCATCCAACAGTCATCGAATTCACCTGATATGGCTGCCTGCAATTTTTTTCTGTTCAATTGAGTCAACAAACCACTATGAGGAACGCGTTTTAACAGCCGAAAGGAGGTTATGGAAAAATCAAAGACGGCTCTGATGGCTATACCGACAATAGAGTTTCGAGAGCTGGGTCAAATGCTGACATAAGTGCGTTGCAATCGATGGGGAGTACTTGGAAGAGGACAATATCACTTCTGATGAATAAATTTGTATTTTGAATTTTCTAAATGAATTCCGGGAACTTTTTGATGAAGGTGGTATACCGAAGCCTGCGTCAAATTTGATACAATATATTGGCCAGTAAATTACACTGCTTCTTTTGAATTATACTGCTTTCCATGTCTTTTATATTATAAATTTATATAGAGTTTTGTCTTCCTATTAACCAAAATAAAAAAGAAGTAGTACATGAATTTATAATTTAAAAGACGTAAAAAGCAGTATAATTCAAAAGAAATTAATAAAGAGATAAATATCCGTAACATAGTCATCCCATAATTATATAAATATTTAGACAGCTATACAAGCAAAGATTCAACAAACGCGAAACTAATTTCGATGTTCAAATTAACTTCACAATTTTGTTAAAACAACCCGAATATTTTGTTTACTCGAGTAAACAAGGGAAACGTGATAATAGCATTAGATAGAGAGAGCTATATCGAGAAGATGGAGGTAGCATTAAATAACATCTCTACATATAGTAAAGTAAAAAATAGTCCAAGTTTAAAATTAGAAAGAAACTTAAATAAGATAATAAAAAATTGACTTCAAAAAGTCTATGTCGATAAACGCAAATTTCACATATTAAAAACAAGCGGGTGTTTTTTACTAAAGCCATACGACCTGCTTAAGACTATCAAAGAGGGAGAGGGAATGAGAGAGAGAGAGAGAGAGAGAGAGGGAAAGAGAGAGAGAGAGACAGACAGAGACAGACAGACAGACAGAGAGAGAGAGAGAGAGAGAGAGAATGAATGAATAAATGAATGAATGAATAAGCATTTATTTTGTCCTAGGGCAAGCCCTCTAAGAACACTCAAAAGTATAGTAAAACGTAGAGAATAACAATATCACTTACAAACTAAGATCAAACGAAGTTGCAGAAGAATAGTAAGCAACAAAAGAAGAAAGTAAACTATAATAACAAAACAAAAGCAAAAACAAAAAGAAATAAAATAACGTAATAGTAATAGTAATATTAGCAGTGAATAACGTTGAAAAACGCTATGTGCGAGCCGGGGGGGGAGAGGCATCGCAGCATGGCCGCGACTCAGCGGCTCATCAAATAGCTGAAGAGCGAGCGCTTAAAGGCGCTAGTTGAGGCGGCCTCCTTGATGGCAGGAGGGAGATTATTCCATAGGGAGCGCGCAGTCGCATGAAAGGAACGTTGGTGCAGGCAGAAAGGGACGGCGAGATCGAGGGAGAAGGAGGGGGACCAGCGCAGGTGTGAGAGAGGACGGTGCAGAGGATGGAAGTTTTCAGAGAGATAGGGGGGAGACGAATTAAGAATAATAGAAAATAGGAGGCAACATGTGAAGTACTCTCTCCTGTCGTCAGAGCTGAGCCACCCCAGCCTCTCGTAGTACCCCGACATTTGCTCATCCTTGCGAAGATTGTAAATGAACCGCACGCATGAGTTCATTAAGCGTCTTAGCTTCAATTTTTGTTGCCCAGTCAAATCAGTAAAGAGGGCCGCACAGTAATCAAAGACGGAGAAGATGAGAGCCGTGACGAGCTGAGTACGGAGGCGCAAGGAGAGGCAGTTGGAGAAAGCCTTTAGCCGCCAAAGGATTCCGTTGACGCGGCTCGAAGTGCCACGTACTTGCTCCGACCAACTGAGAGAGCTGGATAGGCAGATACCGAGGTTTGTAACCTTGTCGGTTGATTCTATTAATGCACTGTTGAAGTGTAGTTGGATGCGAGAGGAGGGAATGCTGTTAATGAATTTAGAAAATTCCATAAGCATGGATTTAGTTTTGCGAGCGTTAAGGACGAGGGAGTTGTTCTGAGCCCAGGACTCGATTGCAGCAATATCCACTCTGACCTTAGCGAGAGCGGCGTCGATGTCAGCAGGTGGAAAGTGAATGTAAATTTGCAGGTCATCCGCGTACAAGATGTGGTTGCAATGACTTAGGACGGAGAGAAAGAGAGAGAGAGAGAGAGAGAGAGAGAGAGAGATTGTCTTACATTGAAAAAAACACAAAAATCCAGATAGACAAATTTGTGTCCGCAGTAGAATTTGTTATGTCATCTACATATTTTTCATTTAACAACACAATTTACAAACAAACACATGGCACATCTATGGAATTGTCACTATCCCCGATCATTACAAACATTGTCATGCAAGATTTAAAATCCCATAAAATGAATTTTTGGAAGGGAAAACCTCAAATAAAATCGATTTTTTTTCACGTTTCCTATTTCTTGCTTAAATTGTTAGGAAATCATCTCAAAAATATAGAAAACAACATTAGAAAGTTATAAGAGACTTTCTTTTAAAGAAATTGTTTAATTTTAAAGAAAGGTGAGTCGGTCTCAGCGGCCAAAGCGCGTAGGTATATAACCATCTGCCGACAAAAGAAACCCGTACTGCTTGTAAAGAAAAAAAATTGCGCAATTTCAGGAATTTCAGGAAGAGGAAGACCTACTATATGGCCCTGGATTTGCTAATTGATTAAAAATCGAAATTTTAAATCAATAACAATTTTTTATAATTTTTTCTTTACAAAAAATTTAAACGTTTTTTTCTCAAAACGCTAAATTTTATGCACCGTGCAATGTAACACAAAAACTACTTAACCGATCATTTTCAAGTTTTACATAAATATTAATAAATTTATAATAATATTTATAATAAATTTATAATAATATTTATAATAAATTTATAATATTTATCATAAATATTTTTCATAAAAATATTTTATACAAATTTTATGTACATGACGAAAATAATTATAAAAATCTTTATCCAAAATGTTATTAAAATATTTAGAAAATATTTTCTAAATATTTTATGCTAAATAAAAAATAAATATTGACTAAAATATTTTATAAAATATTTCAGTAAATATTTATAATAAATAAAAACAAACATTTATAGTAATAATATATATTTTTTTCGTGTTTAATTTAATTATTGCATTATATTAACTTATTGATACATTCTTATTTAAACGAATAACAATAGTTTTAGATGTTATTTCGCATTTAAGAAAATAGCAAAAAACTATAATTTTATATATGTTTATATAAATAATATGCTTTAATTACACATTTCATTTTTTCGATAACGTAGATTGACCTGATCTACCAGTTATATACGCATATCAGCACAAAGTGTTCACAAGTCATCACGAGAGATTAGTTTGCAATATAGACTTAGGAAATTGTTCGCAACGATCGCAGAGATTAAGCAACGTTCACCGGAGTCGCGACTTGGATGGGTGAATCCGCTTGGAAATTTCCGAAAAAGAATTTCTAAGAATAAAATTTTTTTTTTAATATTATAAAATATTGTTTTGCTCATTGGGATTATGTGGTGTAATATAATATTTATGCGGATTTCAAACATTTTTGAAATAATTATTAAAAATTTATCATAAATATTTTTGAAACGTTTATGATAAATATTTATGATTTTTCGAATCTAGAACCATAAAAACGTTTATTAAATGTTTATGACAAATGTTTATAAAATATTAAAATAAATATAAATATTTAGTAAATATTTTATAAATATTTTGTGCTATCTGGATCTGTAATCTCAGAACATATTATAGATTACAATCATTCACTAGATTGGAACAATACATCACAATTTTAAACACAGATCCAAAATATTATAAAAGATTAATATCCGAAATAATACATATAAAGGAGCAGAGCAACGGACTCAATTTACAAAAAGACATAGAGCTTTTACACGAATCTTATTTTGATTTGCTTGACCAGTAAGGTCGGCCGGTAAGGAATAGAAACATAACATAAAGTGTAGAGACAATAAATGATTTATATCAGCTCCACGTTCTCCTTGACTACCTTTTCATACTCACTCATGTATTTAGCGCCGCACAAAACAGACATACAACTGAGCGCAGTACTTTTATCTATATGGTACATTATTCGTAAGTGTTTAAGTTATTTGTGTCAGTCCATTAAAGAAAAAATTGGATCCATGCAAAAAATTTTTATTGTTATTTATTAAGTTAATAGTATTCATTTAAATTATTTTTAATCAATTAAATTAGTATTAATCTTAAACTATGGTTATTTAGTTACTTCCAGCTCATTGTATAACGGACATATGTAGAAATTGAAAAATATGACAAGCAAAACAATTTTGACAAAAGAAATATAAATTAACGCGGCTAAAGAAGGACAAGTACGTCCAAAACGATCTGTGAATATTATATTGACTGTAGGAAGAAAATAAATTATAATTCATACAATTAAAAAAATAGCTCGTTTACGGCCTTAAATTACTCATTGTTATAAGGGAGACCAGGGCAAGTCAGAAGACTTTTTTTCTTTTGCGTCTCCTAAGTCCTGTATTCATTAAAAAAAAATAGGTGGACGGTTTGAAAGGTTGAACCTTTTCCTTCACAATGCTGTTATAGATAGAACACGGAAATGTACTTGCTTTGAAGTATATATAAAAGGGTCGATCAATGCCAAATATTTTGAATAGCCTCAAGCCCGGGGTAATTCAAAGCTAGTCCAAAAATATTCTAAAATTTATGTTTTAAGATAAAAAAAATGTACAAAAGCTATTGTTAAGATTTTGTTTTTTTTTCAGAAAAGAATTGTATAGTATTATGAAATGTTACATACAATAGAAGAATATAAACGCACAATAAAAAAATTTTATTGCTTTAGCGTTTTCGAAACAAGTCAGGGACTATTCGTATTTTGTATAATTACATCTATTAAATATTAAATTGTGTATTTGGTACATAGTACATAAATATGAAAGAAAAAACTTGTCCAAACGACGATTCGACGTTTGGTGTTTCGAATAACCCACATATCAACTGTGCGCATTATTACGTATGATCAACAAAAAATAGACATCACACAGCAAAAAGTAAACACAAAATGTTTCAAATACATTCAACTGGACACGATACATTCAAAGTTTTCAAAAAGAATCGTATTTGTCTTACTTAAATTGCAAAGGAATGCTGACTATCAGAAATTACTACAGACCGCTCAGACTTCAACCATTTGTGAACTTAATCCGATTTGATACTGGAGACAATTTTTGAACTGCTAACCGACGTGTACTCGACGAGAGAGCTCGTAACAAAGTAATCGTCACTTCCAATCCTCCTGTAGTAAGCTTAGCTGTTTCGCAGATAATAATATTTTCAAAGTCAGTCGACAGCTAATAGCGACTCGCGATCAAGATGTTTGTTACGTTTCGGCACCTCCGCAGGATCAAAAAAACTAAAGAAAAATAAATCTTTTGTGTGCCGAGTAACGGTTATGCTCTCGAGAATGTTCGCAAATCGAATTAAGAAAACTAAACTGAAATATGTACAAATTATAATTATCGCTTTCTCGAACAGATTTCATAATAATTTCGGAGAATAATATTGTCAATTACATTTGATTAAGTGATTAACTCCTCAATCGTTATGCATTTTACTTTTAACTTTGCGTTTATGCATTTTTCGCATTTTGAGTAATAAATATATTTATTTTTTATTATTTTAGAAAAACAAATGGAAATGAGTATTACAAATTGCAATTTTACATAAAAATAAAGGCAAACAAAAAAAAGAAATAACTAATAAATCGATATAAAAATTGTGCTCGAATTTTGCACACAGCTACTTTAACAGAAAACACAGCAATAACAGAAAAATCTGTGAAATTTTTATATTTTTGCTAATGCTTTAGGATGATACACACTCTTAATTACATTTTGTTTTTAGAACGTAACAGATAGATCGGTTATTGTTTTTCTAATGCCAAAATAGGCATACTAATATTATAAATAAATATTTACGGTAATTAATATTATACGTAAATACTCGTAAAATATAATTAAAAATATATGTAATTTAAAAATATGTATAATTATTACTTTTTTGGATTATTTGCATAACGTATTTTCGACCGAGCAAATACATTAATACGTATTTTAATAGATCATCAATATACGAGCATCAAAGAAGAGTGTTACGAAAAAGCCTATTTTTACTTTGTTCGGGAAAAGTAAAACAAATATAATTTCTTCTAGCTTTTGAGGTGAGAAATCCAATGCAAGTTAAAATTACGTCATGTGATGGGAACATATAGAAAATTACGTTTAAATCGATAAACGCGTAGTGTTTTACAGTTCACGGGATAGGATTCTACGGTACATGTGTAATGCTACGTATCGATGATGCATAAGTATGATACAAATATAAATATTAATAGTAACGTGCTTTGTGCGAGAGCTAAGTGTTCTATTATCCTTAATATTGCATAATTGCGTAGGATAATTAAATAGCAAAATATCACTAAACCTAAGGAGTTTATTATAATAGTTCAGGTAGTACAATAATCCTCAAAATGATGAAAAATTGCTTTCTGAATTCTTATGAATTGAGTTCCATTTCTAATGTCATGGGATAATCGAGCAGAGATGGCCATTATTAACTAATTTTTTATTTAAATAATAAAGAATTGATAAATAAAAATTTATTTGTTATTCAGTTTCTTGTAAATAATAAATAAAAATGTATTTGTTATTCAGCCTCTTGCAAATAACAAATAAAAATTTATTTGTTATTCACCCTTTTGTAAATAATAAATAAAAATTTATTCATTATTCAGCCATTTATGAATAATGAATAAAAATTTATTTATTATTCAGCCACTTATAAATGATGAATAAAAATGTATTCGTTATTCAGCCTTTCGTAAATAACGAATAGAAATTTATTTGTTATTTAGCCACTTGTGAATGATGAATAAAAATTTAATTATTATTCAGTTATTTGAAAATGATGAATAAAAATTTAAACGTTATTTAGTCATTCTTGAATAATGAATAAGCATTTATCCTTTATTTAATATATCTTGAATAAAAAACAAAAATTTATTTTTTTATTCAATTCTCTTCGAATAACAAAATAAACGACTAAAATTATTATTATTTTTATTCTGTAAATTCTGAATAACGAATAAAGACTAATTTATAATTTTGTTCGTAACAAATAACTATCTTAGCATTAAGTAACCATATATATTTTAATAATTTAAAATTATTTTACTGATAATTAAAGAATGTGAAAGAGCATTTGAAAAAAATATTATTGGTTAACTTGGTTTTTAAAATTTTTAACATATTATATGTATTACATTTATTACAGAATTTATAGAATAAAAATAATCCGTAATGATCACACTTACAAATAATAACATAACAGTCACATAGAGTCCACTGGATCCCCCTCTACAAAATCAATCGCCATTTGCCAACTTTGTAAAATTTTGTCGCAAAATTTTATTGTACATACCTTGAGGTCTGTTTTTTATCATTCAATAATTTTTTTTTTCTAAATTAGAATTTAACATAACAAAAGTTTCATATAAAAATACTGCAAAATTTGACTTTTTTACAAAATTATTCATAAAATTTTTAATTTTTGAGATAATTCAACAAAAATTTAGAAGTGCATTTTTAAGATAGTATACTTTCAAATAAATTCAACATAATAAAAAAATTTAAATAAAAAACTGCAAATTTTAACTTTTATTACAAAAATATTTATAAAATTCTTAATTTTTGAGATAATTTTACAAAAATTTATGGGTGTATTCTCAAGATAATGTACTTTCAGATAAAAATTAGTTTTATATTATAGAAAGTTGTATGATTTTGAATGGTCTATGCACTCTTAAAGTTAGCGTGGGGTCTAACCCGATAAGAACAGATAAGTGGACTCCACGTTCTATCCACGTGTATTTTGTAAAATTAGTGCATCGGACTTTATTGACTTGATATTTACATGAATTCTATGTGAACACTTTTACGTAGATTTTAATATTTTAATATTTTTAACATTTCATCCAGGTAGAATTACTGATGAAATTTGACGGAGATTAAGATAGGTGACAGCAACGTGGATTTTATGAGAATAAATTCACATTGACTTATCTTGTACAATTCACGTAGAATTATTGGTTAAATTTAAAGAAAATAAAAATAGGAGATAGCAACATAGAATTCACATAAGTAATTTCTTCATTTTGATTTTGAAGTCTAAGATTTCTTTTTTGAACACACTAAACGAGAAGAAGGTAATATGGCACCCATTTTTATTTTATTAAATAACTTTGTTTATAATTAATATTTTTTATTGAAACTTGAACGATTCGTCAGAGTGTTGTTCGACAGATTCTAGACTCAAAGTAATCAAATATTTATTATTTAGGACGTGATTTATGAAAATCTAATACACTGCGTAATCGGTAGAAGAAAAAAAGTGGTTGTAATATGGCTATGCATAAAAATAATTTTAAAAAATTAGTTTACTTGAAAAGAAACACAGTACCTTGTTACAAAATTATATATTTTTAATTTTTCATTGTTTAGAATTTTCCTGATTTAGAATTTTCCTGCGTTTAAAAGCTTTAGAAATATCATTAAAAATTTTATTAAAAATATTATTTTATCCATGTTTAACATTAAACAACAAGCATAAAATGATGTTTATAATGTTTCAAAACACCGTTCTTTAAAATGACAATCAATTTATCGAAGAAATATCTCAATATAAAAATTTTGCTTGAAAAACCGTATTAACAAAATTCCATGTTATTGTTTTAACTTTGTATAACTCGAAATGTATACGGCCAAATAAAAGGTTAAATAACAAAAAAACACTCAAGTATATGTACCTTTGTGTGATAATACACTTAAGTTTAAAAATAATGAGGAAATGTATGTAATTAAAGTTTAAAAGTGTACCTTGAAAAAGTTCAGAAGTGCTTAAAAGTAAAAATGCCTTATAACAATTGTCAGTCATTAGGTATGTATTGGTATATCAGCATCATTAAAAAATGGTGAGCTACTAAACGAATAACTCCATAAGCAATTGTTAGAATACGTCATCTAATAACGGAAATAATAGGGGTAACCGACAGTAGCCATAATACTCTTTTCTCCTCTACTATTGAAAAACATAAATATTATCGATAATCAAAATATATTTATGAATGAAGAAACCTCTACCGATCTACATCCTCATGAGCAGACAATATTTTTTAAAAGTTTTTTAACTGTTTTCCTAATAAAAAATTTTTCATATTTAATTTAATTATTGTAGTATATTAACATATATTTTCTAGATGCATTCTTATTTAAACAAATAACAAAAAAGTTATTCCAAATATTATTTTACATTTATGAAAATCAGTAAAAAAAACTATAATTTTATATATATTTATATAAATAATATGGTTTAATTATACATGATTCATCTTTTCGATAATATATATTTACCTAATCTATCAGTTATATAATACAAATATTAGCGTGAAGTGTTCATCATGAGGGCTCCAGTTCGCAGCAATCTTGAAAATCAAGCATCGTCCACCGCGATCACAGCTTGGATGGGCGGCCGCTCGGGAATTTCCGAGAGAAAATTCCCGATTTTTTTGTGAAAAATAATTTTTTAATGTTAGAAAAATATTGTTTTGCTCATTGGAATTATGTGATGTAATAATATAATATTTATATTTTGAAGAAATTCGTAGAAGAATTCGAAACATCTATTAGATTTTGACATGGATTCTAGTACCGTTTTTGAGTGGATTATCCACTTAATTGATTACGTAGATTCCATTTGGATGAGTCACGTGAAAAGATCGTGGATTCCACGTACCTGTTTTGATCGGAAAAAGACTCCTGATGACCATTACGGGACAATAACAAATTTAGTCGTTTATTTTGTCATTCAAAGAGAATTGCATAAGAAAATAAATTTTTGTTCCTTATTCAAGATGTATTGAATAAAGGATAAGTGCTTATTCATTATTCAAAAATGATTAAATAACGTTTAAATTTTTATTTGTTATTTTCAAGTAGCTAAATAATGATTAAATTTTTATTCATTATTCACAAGTGGCTGAATAACGAATAAATTTTTATTCATCATTTATAAAAGGCCGAGTAACGAATAAATTTTTATTCATCATTCGCAAGTAGCTAAATAACGAATAAATTTTTATTTATTAATCGTCAATCATTAAATGTCAATCATCCCCATCCGTGCCATCAAGAATATCACTAAAAGTCCGTTGTTTAAAAATCATACATTAATTATCTGTCAATCCGTCAATAAGTCAGTTATTTAGTTAAACGGTTTTTATAACGTTATAATAATTTATATAATGTTATAATAATTACGTTAAAACTTAGTAAGTTTTATCAGTATTTTTCGATTTTAGAAAATTGATTACATAAACTGTTTTACATCATGTAACATTTTTATTTAATGTCACGCTAACTCAAACATGATTTATTAATTTGAAATTTTAAAACTATATTTTTATTAACATTCATTTATCGGAGACTTTCCGGTTTTTAATTTTTTTTTAAGTTATGATAAAGAATAGAAATTTTTTGAAAAAACGCAATTTTTAAATTCAAATATGTGCGGTTTTGCAGAACATAAAATTTGAAAAATTTTAATTTTTTTCTATGATTCAAACATGACCAGTATAATAAAGAAAAATTGGTGACTTCTTAATTTTAGATAATTTATCAGATTGTATCATAACTATTATACAAATATGTGCATTTATTTAAAACGTTATTATTACTTATTTATTTGCATATTTATTCTGCTTTTGCGTCTTCCTTTTTTTTAAGTAAAAGCACTAACCCATTTTTAAAACAAAAATACATTATTGATCTGCTTGAATAAAAGTTTTACATGATGTCGAAAAATATAATTTTTCAATTTGCTAGAATCCTATAACAGTCATTTAAAGATGAACAAAATTTATTTCATTTATCTTTATCTAAAAAAATATTAATGTCTGAAAATGCTTGTGTTATTTTTGAACTATATGATTAAAGAAAAACTATAAAGAGACAAGTTTAGGAAAAGGACGGGAAGAAGGATGTGGGGGTTCGAGGAGAAATGGAGAATAAGGTAAGCGAGCTGGCAAAAAAATGGTGGGAGGAGATAAGGGAAAGGGTAAAAAAGAGGGAGAAGATATCCGTATGGGAGAGGGAAATAGAGAAATTTTTTTAGGAGAAAGGGAGAGATTTGAAGTATTAATGATAGAGGTGGTACTAAGAGTGGACGAGGAGGGAGAAGAACAGTTAAAAAGATTAGTAGTGTTCAGAGAGAGAGGTGGAGAAGGTGAGAGAGGGAGAGGGGGAAAGAGAGTAGAAGAGAGAAAATGTCCCAGTAACCGAATGTTTAAAAGTTAATCCTTATTAAAAACATGATTTTTTTATCAAAATGATACTTTTTAATATCTTTTTAGAGAAAATATTATAGCAAAAATTACAATATTATTTTTGTAATCATGAAACATATTGATATTATAAAAAGATTCATAATGTTTTCATGAAATAATATTATATATATTTTATATTTTACACAACAAATATTGTAATTATTAAAATATTTTAATGCACATTTTAAAAGAAGTAAACTTCACTAAAGTGAACAGAAAATTTCACAATTTGTGTTTAATTTTTTTTAATATACAAGTTGCATGTTTTACAATATTTATAGTAGAAATTACAATGTTTATGTAATAACTTTTCAGACATATCACCACAAAAACGATTTACGAACGATTCTATTACTTCATTATTGTTAATTAGTACCGCTTAATTACTCGACTTGAAATCACTTAGAATAAAACGCGTAACATACACATCCCGACGTGACCCGACACAAAGACTATTGGCTCCTGCACATTGGACGCACACTTGCCGCGCGGCAAAATGCGACGCGGTATATGCTATCCATCAAGTGTGTGAGTAAATTCGTGAAAATGTTACAAGTTTTGTGATACCGTTTTTAAGAGAGAACCAAACTTGTGTATTTCTTGACTTTAATTCATCACATAGGAATGTGAGGCGTCTTTGTGCTACTTTTTCACGATCGTGAAATTCATCCAACAGTAAAAATGTCGAATCTATACAAGGTAAGTAACAGACAAAGAGAGGGGTGTGTGTGCGCACGTATGCGTGTGTTTTATGCTTTTATGCGATAGAATAATTCTCATTGTCAAACAGTTGATTGCAAGGGTATCCCGCGTAAGCATCCGCATCGTACATACAGTACAAAAAATTGCAGCAACATTTCAGCAATGTTGCAATATTGCAAATTGCAATGCAATATTACGGAGACGTTGCAGAAACATAAATTAACAAATATGCCTGCAATATCTCTGCAATATGACATTAATATTCCGAAAACATTGCTATATTATAATGTTTTAAGTATAAAATAATGTCAATAAAGAGCCAAAGCAAAATATTCGCGTATAAAGTAAAAAAGTAAAAGTAATGTAACTTTTTTGAATAAAGATTTATAATTCTAAACAATCTTTGTATATTAATACCCAAATAAATTTATATTTAAAAATGTTATTACAAAAGTGTAATTTTTACTAGTTAAATAAATAACTAAGTAAATTACACGTTTGGAATTGCCAAGATTTTTTTATATGGAAATGTAAAAACTGAAGCAGACTTTTGTATAATGCATAAGAGAATGAACTAGAGTCCTTTATTTCCCTCTCCAAGATAGAAATAAAGGATTTTGAATGGTTCATTTTCTTATGTGTTATGCATTATGCAAGAGTATGTGTTTCCGGCTTTACTCAGAATTAATACACAGAACATTTTAGCTCAGAATATTCCAGCAATGTTGCAACAACGTTGCTGCAAATGTTATTGCTAAAATATTGTAATATTATAATAAATATTGTGATGTATTATTATATAGCGTTCTATTATTCATACTAAATACATAACATTGCAATGTTGCTGGGATGTTTTAATGCAATATTTCAAAAAGCGGACATCTTAATGTTGTTGCAATCTTACAGCAATGTTGCAGCAATATTTTGCAATCAATATGCAATATTACAATGTTTCAATGAAATCATTCTGCAAGGTTTCTACAATCGCTCTGTGCTGTATGGATGAGTTGCGCCGCCTCTGTTTACTATGTTTACACGACGCGTAATTCGCTAATTTTGATGCGTTTTAAATAATTGATAAAAACTGCTTTAAATGGCAATTTTTAACAATAAATAGTATCTCAATAGGTAATACATGCGTCACTTGTAAAATAAGATTAAAAAACATTTATACATTTTGTTAGTTATACATTCTAAAATATTGAATATAATCATTTTAATGTACTATCATGTTTGAAATATTCTTATTAAATATTTATATTATTCTTTGATTATGATTATATATAATTTATTATAAAAAATAATTATTATAAAAAATATAATTTTATGAGTTTAATAAAATATTAACTATAATTAATCTTTGTAATGATGATTTTATAAAATATTATATAATTATGATGTATAAACATTTTGTTTCTACAATTATAATATGTTTATAAATGTATAAAACTATTATATTTAAATTATATTTAAAAATATATTATATGTATTAAAAAAGTGTAATAAAAATATTTAATACTTATATATTTAAATAAAATCATACATTATTGCATTTATTTTAATCTTTATACATATTATTAAGTAATTTATTAAAAAATTAATTATAATTCATAATTATATAATTAAAATAATATCACATCGTTAATGAAAATATTATAATAATCTATTGTAAAAATTATAGAACAATATAGATTTTAATAATATTTGATGATTATACTTTTGAAAAAGTACTTTAGCGACAGCGACCTTTTACAATGTATATTGTAATTTTTAGTAATATAGATATCGTGTTTTATCGACAGTAATTTTTTTACAATGTATATTGTAATTTTTATTAATATACATATTATATTTTCGATCAATAATAAAATTTACAATTTTTATAGTAATAAATACCATAATGTGTGCCAGTTTTACAATAAAATATTGTAAAAAACAGTGTATTTTTAATATAATTTATACTATAAAATTTTTTCCGTGATACATAATAAATATTACACTATAATTAAAAAAAATAAAATAAAAAATGATTATTAATTTTCAGTTTATTAAATATTCGTAAATATTTTCGTACATGTATATGTACCACCAATGTTCAGATAGCCAGGAGCTAGCTAGCTCCTTTATTTTTCCGCTTATCAATTTCAGACGCATAATAATAAGATTTTTACACCATGAATTTCGAACGCTAGCTATTGGGTAGGGGAAACCTTGGACGTATTCTTTCAACCGTAAGTTTCCGTTATGTCAAAAGTTCCCAAGTTTGATATTCTTATAAAAGAATCCCCGGAATTCATTGGCATGTCCAATGTCCAGTAATTGATTTCACCAAGGATTCGATTCAAAGTCAGATTGGGGTGAGCACTCTTACGATAAAAGCACCAAAGATAAAGTTGAACTCTATTGAATAAAATTTTAAGCTAAAGTTCAAATAAAGCTTGGTGGAAACAACCGAGATTACTGTAATGTTGCTAAGATAAATTAAAATTGAGCTGTGTGACTGTGTGTGTATATATAGATATCATCTGTTGTGTTTATGCGTACTTTTGGAACTCTAATCCAACTCTGATCCTTGCCCTCGGTGGAAACTTACTCCGATAGGCATATTGAATAAATATTGTATAATAATAGCCTCACAAATAGACGAAAATTTTGAATAATTAAAAAGTTCTTTTTAAATAATCCAAAAAAACTTTAAAAAAGAACTATACATTCTAATGTTTTATTCGTCCTTCGATTTAAAAAAATTTTTTTTAATTAAAAATATTATCATAAAAAATGATCAATGTTACATGATTTATGCGGGGACTGTAACTAATATAATATTTAACTCAAATACATTAATAAATCATTTTGCATTCAACGCCTTAGATATGTCCCGGAAATGTTGATATTAGGTCTGATAACTCTAATTGCATCTGATATTTTTTTATGCGTTTTCTCGATTTAAACGCAATTTTCTATGCGTTCTCATCACATGACATAATTTTAACTAACAGACTTCTTGCCTTAAAAATTATAAGAAATAATGTTTGTTTTACTTTTCCCGAGCAAAGTAAAAACAGAACTTTTTGTATCGTTCTTCTTTAATGTTGAACGTACAATAGGCGGTCATGAAACTCATTAATTTCACGAAAATATTTTGCAAACAATTATATATATTATTAATAAATAATATAGCTAGCGTTTCGATTCTTTTGTTCCAGTTTACGATTTATATATTCATATCTATGTTCTTCTTAATGTTAATTTTCTTATAAATTATAAATTTGTTAATAAATAGATAGATAAAAAAATATTCCAATAGAATAATACTAATTGTAAGACCTACTGTTTATTTGAAACAACTTGATACACTTATAAAAATAGCGCGCACTAACAAATTCTACGACTTGTAATTCAAAAAACCGAACAGCAGCGAAAGCACGGAAGTTACACTCAAACTGAGCGTTGGCAATGATGTTACACGAACCTGTGTGGTTCCTTCCACGGACTAGTAGGGGAAAGGGAAGGAATGTATCCAGTTTTCCCATACATTTTTTTCCACGCCTCTCTCTCTCTCTCTCTCTCTCTCTCTCTCTCTCTCTCTCTCTCTCTCTCTCTCTCTCTCTCTCTCTCTCTCTCAATCTTTTCTGTATTACCTGAACCTATCACTTTTACTTCTTCTTTATTCCTGCATATTTATTTTGAAAAATCACTGATCATCATGAAAAATCATTGAAAATAAAAAAAATATAAATTTAATATGATTTCTGTAATGCAGCATAATAATAATAATAATAATAATAATAATAATAATACAGTTAATTAACTTATATGATTAATAATTCACATTTATATCACATTATTATTTATCTAAGAAATATATTTTGTGAGATACAATAAAATATTAATGAAATATTCATGAAAATAGAAATTATAATTTATAATTTCGTCATGATATTTTTGGTAATATAATTATTTTATTAGCGTGATGTCTCCATTCTATATCTTATATCTTTGAATTTTTATAGTAACTTATCAAACATTGTCATTAAAATTGGTGATTAGATTAAGAGCATAAAACAATATAGAAATTATTAAATCAACTAATTCAATTAAAGAAATGCGTAATAACAAATTAATATACAAATATCATTTTCTTCATTCAAAAAAATTAAAGGTTCTTGTTTAATTAATATAAATGGCAGATATGAAAGAAGATGAAGTAGTCAGAAGTATTAATGAAAACCGAGGGATTATCTGTAAAAAATGTTTACATAATAATGATTGAGCAATAGGAACAAACATTATGTAATTAAAATTACCATAGAAATATGTAATTCTGAAACTAAAAATAAACACGATCAAGAAAGACTGTAAGTACAGTTAAGACACTTTAGTTGTTTAATTAATATACAATACCTAAATATATATATATATATATATATATATATATATATATATATATACAGGGTGATTATTAATGACTGTTACAGCGTTTTACCCTAAGAAGATAACATACCGACAGAACACTGTAATATACTCAGCGCTCGTTAGATGACAGCTGCGCCGAGCAGTGCCGAGTGATACGTACGTATAAGCCCCTGCTAAAAAATTTTCCTCAGATTACTTTTATATAATTTTTCAAAATGTCTGTATAATTTTATAGTTTATTCAGACTTTTTCATAAAAATTGGAATACTTTTTATAAATATTTAGAATGTCTATATCTTTTTTCAAAATTTTTAAATGTGTTAACTATGAAGTATTCTAAGATTTCTATTATTTTTTGTTGTATAATTTCATATAAAATATTATAAAATTTAAAATAGTTAAAAGTATTTTACAAAAATTATAGGATAAGAAATCTCAGAACATTTCAGAATTCACATGTATAAAGAGTTCAAAGAGAAAATGTACACTTTTCAAGTAATTCTGATTATTTCCGAAAAATGTTCCAATTCGTACAACGATTACGAGAAAAACTTTTATTAGGGAAAACTTTTATTATGTTTTCGAGAAAAATATGAAAAATTCTTATAATTATGGAATTGCTCTGAAAAGTTATGCTATTTTTTATTTCTTGTTGGAAAAAGATTTAAGAAAATGTTAGAAAATCTGAAGAATTTCACATAACTTTACATACGAATATTTTGAGAAATTATGTGATTTTTTATGTTATGTCTTTTTTGGAAAAGTGTGTCAAAATATTAGAAAATTTAAAAATTTATTTATATTTTTTTATGGGATTGTTTTCTGATCTTATTGTGATATTATGAAGCTTTATATTTTATGTTTTAGTGAAAAATGTGAGAAAATTTGAAAAAATTTTCACACAACTTTACACATTTACTTATAAATTGTTGGCATGACACATTATGAAAACTTTTATAGAAAATTATGATAAAAGTTTCTCCAGGGAAAGCTGTGCATACTCCGTTATATTTTGCATTTATTATTTAGATTATTACTTTTATTTATTAATCTGATTAATAAATAAACGTAGTACGTAATAACGTAATTTAAAATACTAAATATATTTTATATTTACATAATATAAAAATGATGTATAAAAATGATGATAATTAGATTTTCTTAAATCTTTTTCCAACAAGAAATAAAAAAATACCATAACTTTTCAGAGCGATTCCATAATTATGATAATTTTTTATATTTTTCTTGAAAACATCCCTTATAAAAGTCTTTCTCGTAATCTTTGTACAAATTGGAACATTTTTCGGAAATAATCAAAATTACTTGGAAAGTGTACATCTTCTCTTTAAATTTTTTATACGTGTGAATTCTGAAATGTTCTGAGATTTCTCATCCTATAATTTTTATAAAATTATTTTATTTTAAAAATTAAACACAGCACCTTGTTACAAAATTATATATTTTTTTGAATTTTTCATTGTTTAGAATTTTCCTGATTTAGAATTTTCCTGCGTTTAGAAGCTTTAAAAATACCATTAGAAATTTCATTAAAAATATTTATGCTCGTTCAACATTACTAGCAAGACAGACGCGCGCTACGCGCGCGATACACGCTTTTTGTAATTTACAAATTACTTTACTCAATACACACATTAACCCTTGATACATATAATTGTCAAAATCTTTGCGTGACAGTAGCACACGAAGTAAGCACAGCGGGAGAATCAATCAGCATTGCGGAAAAGCGTCAATTAACAATAAACTTCGAAAGATGTGACTATTGATTTAACATGGACCTTTTCAGATAAGAAACAATGAGCATAAAATGATGTCTCTTTAAGGTGCGATTTTACGTAAATATATATGTATATCCAGATATTTACCCCCACTCTACCGAAATTCCCCGTAACCTATATCTGGATACAATTCTCGATAGTTCGATTGCATATTTACATTAACCTCGCTAGAGTTTCTATTATTCATTTTGAAATCTTTCGCACTCACGTTTCTGACGTAGTGTGTATATGCATATATATATATATATATATATATATATATATATATATATATATATATATATATATATATTAAACAGATCAAATATTTACGATAAATATAATTATTGTACAAAAATAAAAGAATTTAATAGTGTGATTTATTTTCAAGTTCGTACTTTGAATGGATAGCGATTTGAGTGACAAGCATTTAGCGGAAATATGTGGAAATGCAGTCTAGCAAATAATAATAGAACAGATTAGACGACAACGCATCGTTGCAGTACTTAATATTTTAAAGATGATTGCGAAAAAGAGGATGTACAAGAAAAAACAGCACTGACAATGAGTAGCACCACTCTTCCAAGAACGCTCTCGGCATGGTTTTTATCATGCGTTACTACCCAAATTAAAATTAGAAGACACTCGTTTTCATAATTATTTTAGAATGTCTGCACTGCAGTTAGAAGTTTTGTTGTCTATTATTGGCCCCCGATTACAAAAGCAAAATTTTCTAAGAGAAGCTATAACATCCGCAAAACGCTTAGTATAGTAACTTTGAGGTAAGTTTGCTTACTGCAACACAAAATAAAACAAATTAATTAATTAAAAATATATATAATGTAAAGGAGATAAAAGTAAAAAATATGTAAAAATATTTTTAAAAAGGTATAAAAAATATTTCAGATTTTTAGCATCTGGTGATTCTATGACATCCATGTCATTTCAATATCTCATAGGGAAGACGACAGTGTGTAATATTATACACGAAACATGTGCAGCAATTTGAGACAGTCTGCATCCAATCGTCCTACCACCGATACTAACGGAACAAGAGTGGCTAGAACTCGCTCGGGACTTTGAAGAGTTGAGAAATTTTGTTCATTGCATCGGAGCCATAGATGGCAAGCATGTTGTCATTCAAGTACGTAAATGTTAATAGTTATTTTCGTTAATAGTTATTTTTTAATTAGTTAAATAATAATAGAATTCAAAAAAAATAATGCACGACATGAAGTACGTACATTGCGATAAAAACAATAATGTGTATAATGTTTTAGTGCCCTAATAATGCTGGCTCGAGTTACTATAACTTAAGGTGCGATTTCACGTAGATATAATATCCAGATATTTACCCCCACTCTACCGAAATTATGGAGATTTATGGGGAATTATGAGAAATTATGGGAAATTTCGGTAGAGTAGGGGTAAATATCTGCATATTATAGCTACGTGAAATCGCACCTTTAGGGTTACCATATCTAAAATTTCAAAACTAAAACTTCCAGGCCAAAAACTCCGGACATTTCGTTTATAACCCCGGACACATACAAAAATGCAATTGTAGGTTAATAAAATTGGTCAGAAACATTTATTGTAATACATAAATATCCCAGCAAACGAGAAATGATTAGATTGGATAAATCCATATGAATCATGTTTCTGAATCCGCGAAAAAGTATCAAATTTTATAGAAACTGAACACATTGAATTCGTTTCCTCTCTATTTAAATATATATCTCTATTTAAATATAATTCATTGCATTTTTTTTACGTAAATCATTCAAATAGAACCTACGTGAGTAAAACAATATTTTTGTAATATTTTCAAAAACAATTTTTGCAAAAAAAATCAATTTCTTAGGAATATTTTTCGGAAATTTTCTAGCGGTCACCCATCCAAGTCGCGACTCCGGTGAACGTTGCTTGACCTCCGTGATCACTGCGAACTGATCTCTCATGATGACCAATGAACACTTTATACTGATATATGTATATAATTGTTAGATCAGGTCAATATACGTTATCGAAAAAATGAAATATGTATAATTAAAGCATATTATTTATATAAACAAATATAAAATTATAGGTTTTTTACTAATTTTGCAAATGTAAAATAGCATCTGGAATAACTTTTCTGTTATTTGTTTAAAAAAGAAAGCAATTAAAAAATATATATCAATATAATACAATAATTAAATCAAATATGAAAAAATTTTTATTAAAAAACCAATTAAAAAATATTGTTTGCTCATTGGGATGTAAATCAAGGTTTCTTCATATATGGACTTATTTTGTCTATTGATATGAGTATTTATGTTTCTCAACAATACATGATGCACACAGGACTACAGAACCGCATGCCTTTTTCTAGATGTCGTGAAGTCAATATTTGAAGGACGTCTGCAGACGTCTATGCAAAGTCGACTTGCAATCAACTCCAAAAGCCTGACTTAGAAAAGTCGATTTACAATTGACATATGGATGGTTGTACTGTTAGGGTAGTTAAATATAATTCATTGCATTGTACATTGAATATGATACCAAAAGCAAATGGCCAATCCACAATTACGGATTCAAACGAATAGACTCACGTTCATTGCATTGAATATTGAATATGATATCAAAAGCAGATAACCAATCCACAATTACGGATTCAAATAAATAAGTCGCACGTTTTACTTTTATGTATATTGAATAAGATACAGAAAGCAAATAGCCATGCAATCCGTAATTATTGATTCAAATGGATTACGGATAGAAAACGGATTTAAAAAATCCAAAAACTGGATTTGATTTTGTTCTATTTAATAATCCTAAATATTTTTCAATTATTTCTCGTTTGCTGGGATGAAACATTAAAGAATATATTATACATACATTAACAAAAAATAGTTTACTGATTTTTACTTAGTAATTAGAAATTAAAAGAATCACATTTTTATGTTAAGACTACATAAGATTTTAACTAAATAATCTTTGGTAATATAAAATAACGTACATAAATTTGTAACGATACGCCCCTCCACCGTCCATGTGCCTCCGTTCCGTCCACCGAACGACGAACGCCAAGCGTGGCAGGGGACCGCGTGCGCGCACGACCGAACTTCGCCGTGCGACCACGCGGCGACACGCGCGCCGACCGTGGCGTTCCACAACGCTCCCACTCCGGCTTGACCGACCGAGCGCGCGGATTGGCTTGCCCAGCCGCGCGTTCGGATATATAAGCCGGCAGTGGGAACGCACAAGGCATGCCGACTATCCGACCCGTCCACAGACCGAGCATTCTCGATTGCTTCCTTGAGACGAGCATTCTTGTCGCACTCCGATATCCTCAACGGGCATTCCCGTCGCTATCCTCGGCCGAGTATCCTCGACCAGTCGACTCCGATATCCTCGACGAGCATTCTCGTCATTATCATCGGCCGAGCATTCTCAACCAATCACATCCGAGATCCTCGACGAGCATCTCGTCATCATCACCGGCCGAGCATTCTCGACCAATCACGTCCGAGATTCTCGACGAGCATTCTCGTTATCATCACCGGCCGAGCATTCTCGACCAATCACCGTCGTCCTCGAATACCTTCACTGCCGTATCGACATACGGCCACGCTTCGTAACCTGTTCATCGGCAGGGCATAAGCAACCTGTCGATCGAGCGCCCCACTTGCAAGGGGCGCGCTCGGGCGAATCGCGGCGGCGACCGCGCCGGCAACGACCCGCACTTGCGCACGCGCTTACACCACTGCGTTAACCAATCCCGCCACGCCCCGCGACTCCCCGACCGTACGGGCGAGCAGCCCGCATAGTTCACCGCATAGTATCCGACTACACACTAGTTAAACCTAAGTATGTACATAAGTAGTTAAGTTCTTTTGTTTAGGTATAAATCGGGAATAAAACTTTAGTCTCCGAAGTCACTCCGCCGCGCAATCCCTGTTAGCTAGCAATCCGATTACCAGCGATTGGCTGGACGCCGACGAGCTCTCTTTATTTTCGTTATCTCTTTTATTTCTTTTCTCGTTCATTTTGTTAACTCTTTTTCGCAATTGTTATTTTGTCACAACTACCACTCATGTTCTCAATAAATCATTCTCTATCTTTTTCTACTTAAAACACGGGGTATAATCATTACGGACACCTGAACAACCGACGAGCCTTATCCGGTCCGATCCCGAAGTTCCCGCACCGCGCCGAACCGACCGAAAACACGTACCGTTATAAATTTATCATGTGAAAGTGCACATTAATGTCATATAATAAAAAAGTTCTATAGGATTTCTATAATAGGAACAAAAAGGAACAAGAAAAACTATTTTAAATTGCAATTGAGAAAATCCAACAAATAATGACACATTTGTAAAAAACCGTACTCTATTTGTTTTTATCTATATATTTTTCTGAACTTCCAATATTTTTTAGGACTTCCTTATTACCATGTAAAAGATACTGATAGAATACTTTACATGTCATTTCAAAATTATATTTAGTTTTTATAATATCTGATATAGTTTGTGATTGCAACTTATTTCTTTCTGTACTCCACTAAGCTTGTATCAAAGAAAATACTCTTTCAACGTTTGCATTGTGAGCTAGCAAACAAGAAAAGAATTGTGCTATTTTTTTTAATTCGTTGCAGTTTTTACCAGCTTCATATTTTTGAAAAAAGTTGCACCACATTTGATTGCAATTAGTGATAGTTTCATCTTCAGGTATATCTTTTACAAACTTATGAAAACAAAGAAATTCGTTAAATAGTTTTTCTTCATCAATTAGTATGTCGCGAAAATTTAAAAATTCCAGTGAAGATTGCAGATTTGGCTATTGTGGTACTTTAACTTTATTAATATCCATCCATTCAAAAATATTCAGCTCTTCCAGGGGTACAATCCAACCCAGCAAACACAGTTACATAACGGCAATGTTAATAAAATAAAATCGAAAGTAACACGCAATATAACATGCGCGTTACATGTAATGTCCATGTTAGTTGTAATTTCCCACTCATAAGAAAAATAACAGTTACATAACAGTTGTATCATATTTGTTATACAGCCCTGTCGAAAATGTACGATTAAAACCAATAAAAAAAAAGTAATCCGAATCGATCGGGATTTCTGCACCGAAAATATAGTATTAAAACCGATTGAAAATAAAAACCCAATCGAAACTTAGATAGATTTATTAAAACAGAATACATTAATGTAAATGTAATAAATGTTTAATTTATAAAAAATATTTCTTGTATTCTTTTCGTTAAAAAGGATTAAAAAAAGATTAAATTTGAATTAAACATTTCATTTAAGTACAAAATTAAATAACAATACAAATTGTTATTTACACATAAAAATATAAAATTTTATATAGAACAGCGTTCCACACACACACATCATGTTTGAAAAAAGTGAGAGCGAGTATTCGTCTCGAGGTTACAATAAGCAGCTCCTAAAAGTCTCACTGAAGTATGAGCTGGGGAGTCGGCCGCCGTGACGCCTAGATATAACGCATGTGGCTGCACTCGACTCACGAGAAAATCTACCACGGCGTGGCCACCTAGTGGTGGCGCCAGAACTCATTTGTTAAATCCATTTTAATTCGAAATTACAGAATTTCATAAATTATAATTAAATCAAATTTTAATGCGATGTGACACATTGAGACGCTAACAATTCTTATGTACCATTTTTAAATAAATATTTTGATGACAACACTATAAATCACGTTAACAAATTTGTAAAATTGTCCGAAAGCTGTTTTTTTTTGGCAATTAATAATTCTTGACAACCGTCAAGAAAAGTTTCCGAACAATTTTACAAATTAGTAAAAATGATGTACAATGTTATTTTATCAAAATAGCTTTTTATTTAAAAAATAGCACGCAAGAATGTTCAGCGTTTCAGCATATCATTTCTCGCTACTAATGTCAGGATTTTGAAACGTGGTCGCTGAGAGTATTTAGGAGTCTTAATACAAATGAATTAAAATTTTAAAAAATTTTTATATTATGCATTACACTTAAATAATTCACAAAAGCGATATTAAAATTAATTACGATTTGTATATAATTAAAACCGATTACTTTTTAATCCTCTCGTGGATTGAATCGATTAAAAACAGATTAAAATCAATTAAAAAGGATTCCGTTTTAATCGGTTTTAATCGCACATTTTCGGCAGGGAGGAGTCGTATTAATAATTCAGTTTTATAACAGTTATATTATTAAAATAAAATGTTTATTATATAAACCTGATAAACGACAGTTATATGACTGTTATAAGTTATTGTGTTGTAATATCAACAATTTAATTTTACATAACTACAATATTGCTAGAATGTAAAAATTCGTTATATAACGTGACACACACAAGTTATATAACTATTATTTTCTGTGTTTGCTGGGAAGATTCTAAGTAATTTTTTATTGTTAGATGAAAGTTATGTACTTCTTCAATGAATTCTTCAATATTTTTTCCAGTATCTTTAATTGTACTTAAAATTTCTTTTATTTTTAATGGCATGAACTTCTGATTGATTCTTTCATTCAAATTGTGAACAATTTCCTTCAAAACTTTTCTTACTTCAATAATAGAATTAACAGCTCTTTCGAGTATCTCAATATTTCTATGCATTATGTTCATGGTTGAGTGTATTATAAACAAAAAAGCTTCACTAATATCGTTTTCGAAAAAATTTTTTAAAACTTTTGGTGGATTTTCTAAACTTAAAAAGTAAAGCTTCAATAGTACAAATAATTTTAATAAACGTTCGATAAGCTTAACCATCTTGTTTTTGAATGATATAAAAGTTTAGAATATTTGATTTCAGATTGTTGGCAAAAATCTTTTAAGCTTCTATTCTTACAGTATATATTGAAAAATGATTAAAAATTTTTATAACAATCGATTCTATATCAATAGAAAAAATGTCACAACCTTTATGAACCGTGTTGTTAATAATATGAGCTGGACAGCCGATGCCAATTATTTGTTTCTGGAGCTTATTCTTTAATTTGGCGTAAACATTGTTTTTCCCTATTCTGTTTTTACCACCAAAATTGGTATTGCAGTTGTCGCCACTGAAAGCCACACATTTTGACAATAAAAAATGTTTTTCTAATTCAGTTAAAATGGCATCACTAATTGTATCAGAAGTTTCATCAGTTATTTTTAATATTTCTAGAACTTTTGTTGTAATACCGCTATTACGAACGTCGTAGTATTGAATAAGTATGGGCAATAATTTTATTGCCCCATAATTACTGGTGTCACATGAAACACTTATGAAAGACACTTCTTCAATTTCTTTCATCATTTTAGAAATTGATAGTGGAAATAACACATTTTTAATTATTGTAGTGGCTTTAGTTCTACTACAAGTAGCGGTTCTAGCAATATCGGAATCTCGAAATAATAATTTATTTAAATTCATCGTACAATCGAGAGATATGAATGACATATGATGAAATATTGTATGATACGCAATAGTTCCTTCTGCTGCGCGGACTTTTTCATTTTCGAACAATTTTGGAAAAAAACTATCGATTTTTGAAGTGCCAACTTGATTTTTATCCCATTGTTTAGGCTTTATCGTACACAAATGTTCGACAATATCATTTGAGCCTTTATTTGCAATTTATATAGTTGATGAGCATAAGGTACAAACTACTTCCCAATCAAAACGCCCACGTTTCATAAATGGATATTTAGTTTGTAGTTCTGCATTAAATTTACATTTTCTTTTTGGCATCTTGTCAGTTCTGAAATAAAAGTTACTCGAATTAAGTCAAAACAAAATATTTTGATTATATTATATAGGTACAGAAACAAAAGTTAAAAATAATGTAAAAAATAATGTACCATTATCTATAAATACATGGATAGTATTAATACTTATTAATACTATCCATGTATTTATAGATAATGGTTCATTATTTTTTACTTACATTCTTATAAAGTACTCTTGATTAAGACGTTTATTTGTTTAAATATTGTTAAACAAATTATAGAATTATTTATTATTTATTAAAATTTAATAAATAAATAAACCAAATAATGTTAACTATATAAATATTATAAATTATATAGGTTACGTTGCACTGCTGTGAAACCGAATGAGAACTAAACAAGTAAACAAAAGACATTAGCGACTCGGCGTTCACTCGGCAACAGTCAATTATGTGTTGGGACTCAGAGATGCTACATGGTGACAGACAATTGCAGCACGCTACGGCACGTGGAAGTGGAAGTGGAAGTGGAAGTGGAAGTGGAAGGGATAGGTCCCATTCCTAACCATCTCCTCTGCTGTAGCGTGGCTGCAAACGTCTGCAGTCTGGCATAAGTTAGTTATTCGGCATCTTTTCTTTGCACTTTATCAAAATTTACAAATTTAGAAAATGTCTTGAAACCTCAGACACACATAATTACCCCGGTCGCATTCAGAACCCCTCCCCGGATGTCCCCGGACGCTTTGAAAAAGAGGACAGTATCCGGGGAAAAGAGGACGGATGACAACCCTACTATAACTACAAAAGTGCTCACAGCGTATTGTTGGCAATTTGTGATGAGCAATATATTTTTCGTTATGTCGACTTCGGAGCCTACGGGCAACAAAGTGACGATAGTATTTTTCAAGCCAGCACAATTGGTAAAAAATTTGATGTGGATCACACGAATGTGCCAAAGCCAACAGCGATTGAAAGAGAACAAGTATTACCGTACTGTTTTGTTGGAGACAAAGCTTCCCCTTTTAAATTGTACCTGTTTCGTCTTTATCCAGTCAGAAATAGACTCACGCAAGAGCAAGCTATTTATAATTATTGCTTGAGTCGTGCCTGAAGGATAATTAAAAATACTTTCGGTATTTTAGCAAGTCAATGGCGAATATACCGAAAGCCAATAATTGCTGAATCAGAAAACGTAATAGCAATGGCGTGTTGTGCCCGGTGGTAGTCCAGGCACGTCGGTAGGTATTTCGGGATTCGCTTTTGTCCAAAGAGTTAGAACTCACAAGACAGCAGCAGCTCAGACGGATTGCCAATCAAGAAACACCTTTCTTGTCGCAATATAATGTAAATTTATTCTTGATACTTTTTGTTGTACAGGTATTACTTATGTTTAGATGCCTTGTTACATTGGATCGCGGTGCGCGTTATCTTCTTTTGTATTGCGTCACGGCTCGACGTATGAGTTACGCACGGCCATGATGTTACTCTGACGGTTGTTCAAATTATTCTCCGTCGTTTTCCGATTCAGAGGCCCTTTTTATCCTTTAATATTGCTGATGCTGAATTGCAGGTCGGTTGCACGCTGAATCGGCGGTACGACATCCGGCGAAAGACTATCTTGTCTTCCGTCATTGTCGCGTTTTTTGCACGTCTTTCGAAGGGAAGTTTTGAAAGATAATGCGCTCTTTCCGTTGCTCTCGCGTTTTGATCGATTCCGAGTATTCGCTTAAAATTAATATGCATAGCAACAAAATTAATTTTTTAGCTTAGGCTACAACACTCTTCCCCCGTTGAGAAAGAAAAACAAAGAAAAAGAGTTTTCTGTATACAACACCTCTGTCCCGTTGGAAAAAAACGGAATTTTTCTAAAAAAAAAAGAAAAATTTATTAGTTTAGAAATGTGCACTTTTATTGCGTTTGAAGATTGATTTTGGTTTTTGTAAGTCATCGTTATCTCTTAATTCTATTGTCACATGTTTCTCGGAGTTACTTTTTTCTTTATAACGTATATTATTATGCCTATAACAATTATTGTGACTACTATCATAGTAGAGCCACTGGTTGCCATTGGACAAATAAAATGTTTTGATTAAAAATACGTATTATTATCTTTATTCATATCATCATTCACTTGTTGTAATTTTGTCTGAAAATTTTTTAATTTTGAATGTTCTTTATTGATTTTTTGTATTTGTGTTATTTGAAATATATTTACATTTACATTTAAATTATCTTTTGGTAGTAAGATGTTATATTCTGATAAATATGATTCTATTCTCGTTTCATTAATTATTTTTGATAACTTTAGTATTATTTTATGACTTATAATTTCACAATTATTTCTTAGTTTTTACCAGTATTTTTAATCTCTTGTTTCATTTGTCCGTGATCTTTATAAATTATATTAACATATTATTTTGTTGACGATGAATATAACCACGCATGGGTTTTTTAGAAGTATCCACATGATGTTATTTGTTGGAATTTGCTTTATGTCGCAATTTTTTTCTTGAATTCTATTTTTTATACATATGTTTATTTCGCAAATTGGATTATTTTTTGTATTTGAAAATTTTGTTCGCACAAATAGTCAATGTTAGTAAACTTACATGTTTGCAGATCATTCTGCGAAAGTATTATGTATGCGCGTTCCTCGGAGCTTATCGCTATTAAGAAGTTTTTTATCTCGATGATAGTAAATATATTTTCTTTTTCTGGTACAGGTAACGAAATTATATTTAATATTTTATATTTTGGGTGTAATATTAACGGAAATTCTAATATCGAGAATATATTTTTTGTATCGCAATACGCGCTCATAGTCATTAATTTTTCTATTTTGAACCATTTATTTTCATTAAAGCGGAATGGGAAGTAAAGTCCTTCCGGCAATTGTAAACTCGCTTCTTTTAGATTCTCGATTATATTTTTTTATCGGTGCTAACCTAGGATGTAATATCTCTTGTTTTTTTGTAGTTAAGTAATCTAGTATATCTTTTATGTCGCAGTTTAAATCTGCTAAGATCGCATTAATTATAATAAAATGTTCGTGAATATTATTGTGGCGTTTATTGGCTATTAATTGCTCCCTTAAATTTTTTGTCGCGCTCGCGAGATTTTCGTTTCTTTGTATTGTTTCTTTTGTATTTTCAATATGGGCTATTGTTTGTTGCAGTATTTTAATTTGATTTTTTACTGCATATTGTGCCGTTTGTTGTTCGTCATGTAATTGTTTGTTAATCATTTTTTTGTCGTTTGCATTGTGCCAAATAATGACTTGGCTATCGTGTCTATTCCGTCAACTAGACCTTTTTTTCTTATTTCTGATGATTCGCACGTAAAATTTATTTTTATCAATCCTTTATTTATTAATGTGTCTAATGACAAAGATTCTGATTAGATTGCTTTGTTACGTCCTGCGGAGTAACGATTCTTTCCTTCGCAACCAGCGGATATTCTAATTAACGGGCGAGCGACGGTGATCTCACCCCGATCCCAAGAATACGATGACTCTCACGGCAATAACCGAATGTCATGAATTAAGTAGCTATAAATTCACCAATTAAGGAGATCTGAGGTGACACCGTTGCTCGACGCCGGAAACACCCAAGATAGTAAAATCAAAGAGCTGGAAGACGCACGTGTGCACCCCTTTGAGTTCTGATGTCCGACACCCGCATAGCAACAAATCAAAGAATTTTTTGACATTTAATGCTTCCGAGAGTTCAATTGTCAAACCTGCCGCTTTCTCGGATAACAATTACCGAAGAATATAAAAAAGTCGTAAAAGTAAATATTGCACGTGGATATATTAATGAATAAAGTGGTGCACACGGCCCTCGATGGGACAAAGGGAATCATAGATGAAAAATAGTATAAATAGGTGCGTCTTCTAGCGGAGCGCACAGTTCACTGCACACAGTTCAGTTCAAGCAATTCAGTTCAGCCTAGTCTAGTCTTCATTCCTCGTCCGAATCACAGTTCCGTAGCATCTTGCATGCCCGAGTTCTGCGACTCTCGGATCCGCGGCCTTTAAACTCGTACCCGGCGCAAGTCTCGGTCGAGAAGAAAAAGTGTCAGTTCAAACGTCCCTGGCTGGGATCTGCGGACCATTGTGCATCGCACCCGGAACACCTCCGACCGGACCTACCATCTCCCGCCGAGTGCAGCCCAGTTTGAAGCCCTACGGCTCCGAGAGAATCACATTGACCTGCATCATTGAACTATACTCTAACTGGAATGGACACTAGCCGCCAGAAAACGTGACGAGAGAGAGCCATTTCGAAGGGCCACCTCTCTTTATCAGTACAGTCACGTTAAAAAGATTTGCAGTACCGGCACATAAGAATAGATAAACGAGCGACTTGAGTGACATACATAAATAAAACAAAAGTAAAATTGTATTGTATTTTTTTAAGTATTTAAGTAACTTTTTAAGTAAAAGTTAATTTCTTCCTCGTTTCCACGAATTTCGTTACATGCTGTATCAACATGAAAACAAAGAAGAAATTTAACTTTTGAGTAGAAATGTAAGGTGAATGCTGACGCATGCGCAGAGGACGCTTAGAAAAAGAGAGGTGGCCCCTCGCATCATGCTATTTCTATCACGTTTTCCGCTTACGGATGTTATATGGCAGTGCCCATTCCAGTTAGAGTATAGTTCAATGACCTGCATCGACACTCACACTACAATCTGCAAGCAGTAAGTCCCGAATCAACCGTTTGTTTCGCTCTCGTTTTTCGAACACCCTTTCTCTCTCTAGTGCGAAAGACTTTAACTTTAAACATAATATATTTATTAAGTTTATTACTCTTTCCTTCCTATACTCCTCTCCATACACACTCTCTCTCTCTCTCTCTCTCTCTCTCTCAATCTCTTTATTTTTAATTCCTCTCTTTCTTGGGATTAACTCGTAAGAGTTAATCCGAAAGAATTTCTTTATCTTTAAATTTTTTTCTTTCTTGGGATTTACTCGTAAGAGTTAATCCGAAAGAATCTCTTTATTTTTAATTCTTCTCTTTCTTGGGATTAACTCGTAAGAGTTAATCCAAAAGAATTTCTTTATCTTTAAATTCTTTTCTTTTTTGGGATTTACTCGTAAGAGTTAATCCGAAAGAATTTCTTTGTCTTTAAATCCTTTCCTTTCTTGGGATTTTCTCGTAAGAATTCTTCTTTCCTTCTCTCCCCTTAGATTCTGTCAAACCTTTTTTTTTCTTCTTCCGATCTTTTTTCCTCGGTTTCACTCGAACCCTATTCGAGTTCGTATAACTAACCCGAAAGAGTGTCTAAATTTTAATCTTTCGCCAAACGGAGAGAAACGAAGTATTTTTTTTATTTTAGTGAATAAAGTCCCCAAAGTTCATAAAAACCGGCCTCGAGCAGCCGCGAAGCGCCACCAAAATCGCCGCAATCGCCGAATCCGCCGCCTGGAAGCCATTGAAATACACCGGAGGAAATACACCGGATCGCCGCCCAAGTCAATCGACTTTGCCTCCCTGTTTCGTACTCTCCGGTCGCACCGGAAGAAGAGCGACTTCCCCCGTTCGCATTTTTCCCCCACTCCCTCGTAGATAATTTTCTTTGCGCCGATTCCCCCGCAGATAGTTTTTATCGCGCCGACTCCCCCTTAGATAATTCTCCTCGCCCCGACTCCCCCGTAGAAAATCTTCTTCGCGCCGACTCCCCCGTAGATAATTTTCTTCACGCCGACTCCCCCGATTCTCAAATAACTTATAGAATCTTCCCGGACTCTCCCGTTTCGCTCTCTTCTCAGGGATCTCCGATCCCTGAAATTCACGATTTGGAGGAAGACCAACCTCCTGCTGATTTTCCAAACGTAGGAGCCCACGAGGAGGAGGAGGAACTTTGCTCCACCCCTCCGATCCTCGGATCGCATAATCTCGAGGACGAGGCTCGTTTTCCTAGCCCCGCGCTTAGTGTAGAGATCGTAGAGGAGCTACCTCCACCTCCCCCACGTTGTTATTTTGCCCCTGGTCCTCTTCAATCACTAGAGTCAATTCTTTCGGTGTTTCCGATCTCTTCTATCCCACTCCCTCCTGGCGCGTTCTCTATCGGCCCCGAAGAATTTGACCTCGAAGCGATCCGTGCTTTCCTTTCTCGGTCTCCCCCCGATGCACCAGTCCCCGTGTATCTCCCCTATATATATCCAAAATATTATTTAATTCCCAAATTAATATTTTTAAATCATTTTCGCCTCAATTTCGCTACTGTAAGAGAAATTAGAGAATAATATTTCTAAATAATATGGACACAATTACACATACACGTGCGAATACCCTGTCCGTCACACTAGTATAGGATATTATAAATGTAAATATATATATATATATGTGTGTGTGTGTGTGTGTGTGTGTGTGTGTGTGTGTGTGTGTGTGTGTGTGTGTGTGTGTGTGTGTGTGTGTGTGTGTAATCGTAATTGTTAATCTCGAGCTTTGTATCACGAGTCTGCGGATTTTTCGGTTTTTTTAATATTACTAAATTGTGTTCCTTAACAGCTCTAATTTGTAATAAATTACTTTCACATAGAATTAATTTTTTTTTTTCTCTTATATATATTTATCTTTCATATTTTCTTTTAATAAATCGATGATTGATTATAAGGAACTTGATTGATTTCTCAACTTGACTCATCATCCCTCGCTCTATTAAGCCAAGCACTAGGTCCGATCCCGAGGTAAAGCAATTAAATTTGCTGCCTCAAAACAGGACCGAGGGACGCGGAACATCCTGAATGTTTGTCATTGGGCCCCCTGCTGTGGACCCATTGACCCATATATTCTGGGTTGTCGACGCGGCCTGCCTGTGCCTCGTGGGCACATTCTCAAGTTGTTACGTCCCTCCTTTCTCCCTCCATGTCTTACCTATCCTACTTCAACTCTGGACGTAACAGCTTTTTGATTTAGTTTCATATTTTAGTTTTAGTGTAGTTTGTAGACCTTAATGTCGTTTTCATTTTGTGTTTTTCTGGATATTTAAACAATATTTTGACTATTTTGTTTTTTTTTTACACTTCTGGCTTTATTTCGTTTGGATTGTTGAATCATTTACTCATAATTGATGAGTTGTAACGACCCGTCTTTTTCCGCGCACGGGGCGGCGCGAGCGCGGCGGACTAGGACGCGGATTGAGGTCGCCAAGAGAACTAGACTTTTCGGTTTGGATGGTATCAAAGTAGCGAGTTTATTTCGCGTAAGATATGTACAGATGACGAGTAACGGAGTGGCTTAGCCACGACGCGCGGACGGACGGATGGCGGTGACGCTCGGACGGACGCAACAGAACTTAAAGCCTACGCGCGGACGGACAGACGAAAAACGGAGCGCGCGGACGGACGAACGGTATTTACAAACGTGTTTGACGCGGTATCGGAGCTATGTACACGGCGCGGTTCGCAGAATTCCTGCGCCGAGGCTTCCGGGAACTCGGAAACCGTCTGTTGACGCGCGCAGACCGTGGCCTTGCCGAAGGCCGCGGCCACGGCTGTAGATGACGCGCGCGTGGTGCGGCTGTACGCGGATCGCGATTCCCGACGCGAAGCAGTTAATACCGCGATGTTCGGCGGTGGTGATCGACTCACGCCAAGAGCTCTTGGTAGAGGCGCGGAACTCCACACCCCAGGTCGTGAGTCGATACCCAAGCGGGGACGGCGGATCGGGAATTGCTGACTACCAGGAGTCCCTGGTGGAGCCCAAGGTGGACTTGAGCCCGTGAACCGACGGTTTCAGGAAGGCGGACGGCTCTTGTCAAGACTTCTTGACGGAAGCTAAGGCGCTTAACTCCCTGTGAGCACTAGGAGGGTTTCTTCTGCGGACAGGAGAGCGGACGGAGAAGAAGACCGCTCGACTCTCGGAGCGGCGGCGCTTATATACCCGAATCTCGTGGGCAGGGACGGTGCGGGGGTACGGAACGGTACGGAGTCGGTGGGGGGTCTCCCCGCCGCTCGAGATCGGTCCGATGGTCGCCACTCCGGTCGAGCGCGTGCGCGCGGAGATCTGCCACGGAGATCTCACGTGCGGATGCGTCAACGCGCGCTACGCCGGTGTTTGTGTGTCTTTTCGGCGCTATGCGCCAGGTTTCTGCTGTCCGGCGGTTGTTCGGCCCGACAGCCCGGAACGGTGGACGGTCCGAGGGGGGAGCAGAAAGGCGGTTTGTTACAGAGTTTATTATTATTATTTGATTATAATCTTCTTCCTTTTTAATATTCGTCTTTATGTTCTTTTTATTCCTTATTTTGCATATATGTAATTGTATATTTTTCTTTACATTATTGTATACATTATTATTTTTATTATTGTTATTATATTTTTTTGTATTATTATTTTGCTTGTATATATATTTTTATGTGTTTGCGTCGTGTATTAATGACTTATAAATAATTTTTTAATTTATTTGCGTGTATGCGTATTTTTTTGGCTTTGCCTTATTGTATAGTTTACGTTGCTTTTGTATTCCTGGTACTTGCTTTTACTTTTATGCTTCATCATTGGATTGTGGTCCAAATTCATAGACGTTTCTCAAAGTCTCAAATCTCAGATCTCAAATCTCAGATCTCAAATCTGTCTTTGTTTCGCGTATGGTAATGTAATAAGCAAGACAAAGACAGATTTGAGATTTGAGATTTGAGATCTGAGATCTGAGATTTGAGAAACGTCTATGAATTCGGACCTATAAGTCACTTTTGTTTAATTTTGACATTTTTATTTTTACGGGTTTTTTTAATTTCTTTTTCTTTTCTTTCACGTATTTCTTTACGTTCCCGTTATCTTTGTAATGATGTATATGATTTCCGTTAAATATTTCATTCTTTATTTTATTATCACATTTTTCTCCGTTTAAATGGTTTACTCGCGGGAAGTCCTTTCTCGAAATTTTGGACATATTTTTTATCTTTAATTTTTTTGATCGCATCTTTGCATATTATTTCTCTTACTTGCGATGCTTTGATTTTTATTTCTTCTTCCGTGGTATTTAATATATTTACAGGGCATGTGGACTCATTAGATTCGACCAGACAACATCCCATATAAATTCCTGGTTTTATTTTTTCTGCCTTTATTATTCTGGTTTTATTTCGATTTGTCGATATTTGCACGATAGTTTCTCTTCGTGGTTTTAGCATTACTCTTCAATATGAAAATAATTTAAAGCTTGTTTTTCCGCATTTTCTGCATTGCGGTGTTTCATACGAGGGAATCCGTTCTTGGAACTCTGATTTATTCTTTTGATAGAAATTTGTATTGCAATTGCTTGGCGTTTTAACTTTTTCTTCGCCGGTTATTGTTTCAGCTAGTGTCGGGTATCGCTGCGCGCGTACAAAGAGCTTGATATCCTTGTGCAATCTGGTCTGATAATTATGGAAAGCCTGTTCTCTAATACTTTCTAAAATGGCTTGTTGTTGTTTTTGAGTGTGCTCTTTGCCTTCTTCCATTGATTCATACAGATCCATTGCCAATGTACCTACTCGGTATCCAAAGTCTTGTGCGTTTTCTCAACTTTTCTGTTTTAGTAAATTAAATTCTATTTGTAAATGCGCTGTGCTTCGTTTGTCTAAATATTCATTTTCTAGCTCTCTTTTTAATTACTTGTAACTTTTTATATTCCGTGTTTGAAAATCTGTCATGGCTTTTCCTTTAAATTTTGTGCAGATCATGGCCTCAAGTAGTGAAGATGTTTTTCCGCTGAGTGGATATTTTTTATAACATATGAGCTAGCATTTATAAATTCTTTTACGCGATCTCGGGTTTTCTCTACTTCTGGGATCATGTTTCGAACGTCTTTCAACGTTAAGAAACTAATATCCTTGATCCTCTCTAATTTCTTATATCATACATAGATCGGCCATAAGAAAGTTTGCGAGCGTGATTATGGAAACTTCTTGTTTCTTGGTTCGGGTCCCTAGGTGGGGTACCGCGGGCTTCGGGTGCGGTTTTCGTGAGAGATTCCTGAAATTCCCTTATTTCGCGTAATAACTCAAAGAAAATTATCCGCGTTTGGCACATTATAACTGGTTCTTCTATTTTGATCAGATTCATTGTTATGCCGACTTGTACCTGGTAGATTTTGCGTTTCGTTATCTACCGTATTATTCAATAAATTGAACGACGGTCCGGCGAGAATTTGCCGTGATGGCGCCTCGCCGATTTGTTGCGTCATACCGTTTAGTCCATCTCCGTCCATATTTAAGAGACTAAAATCGAGCGGATTTATAGGGAATCCCCTTTCTATTATTACATTCTCCGTATCGCTCGTTTTTATTTATTTATTTGATCGCAAATCAATTTTAGCGCAGTTATCGCAATTTTTTATAAAGTTATTGAGGGATTTAGTCTACTGTCACTGTTTACTATTTTAGCGTATCGGGATTTTACGGAAGTAATTCGACTTACAGTAATAACGCAGTGCTCGCTCGCATGTTGGTGTCGGATTGCGCTTTCTCTGGTGTTACCTGCACGCTCTAGCTGGGCTCGCGTTCGTCGGTTTCCTGGCTGTTGCGGTAGGTCTCAGGCGGTGATCTCAGGGATGGCCTCGTTTCGGCTGACGATGCTGTGGTCCTTAGCCCTGGTCCTTTATTTTGCCTGTTGTCCCTTGAAGTGTTGCAATTTCCTCAATGTTCTCGATTATTGGCAACTGTCGTCCTTTTTTGTGCAGTTCCCTGGTGTTGTTTCTCAGCTTATCGTTGATGCGACTTGCAGGATTACTCTCTTCCTGACTTCTTCTGAGCGATATCTTAAGCGGAATCCCACCGTTGCCATCAATTTTACTGTTGTGCCTGGTGGTGGGTCCAGGCACGTCGATAGGTATTTCAGAATTCACTTTTGCCCCAAAGAGTTAGAACTCACGGGACAGCAGCAGCTCAGACGTGTTGCCAATCAAGAAACACCTTTCTTGTCGCAATATAATGTAGCTTTATTCTTGATACTTCTTGTTGTACAGGTATTACTTATATTTAGATGCCTTGTTACATTGGATCGCGGTGCGCGTTATCTTCTCTTGTATTGCGTCACGGCTCGACGTATGAGTTACGCACGGCCGTAATGTTACTCTGTTGGTTGTTCAAATTATTCTCCACCGTTTTCCAAATCAAAGGCTCTTTTTATCCTCCAATATTGCTGATGCTGAATTGCAGGTTGGCTGAATCGGCGGCAGTACGACATCCGGCGAAAGACTATCTTGTCTTCCGTCGTTGTCACGTTTTCTGCACGTCTTTCGAAAGGAAGTTTTGAAAGACAATCCGCGCTTTCCGTTGCTTTCGTGTTTTGGTCGATTCCGAAACACGAATATTCGCTTAAAATTAATATGCATAGCAGCGAAATCGCTTTTTGTTGCTATGCACTGGTATTAGCTTAGACTACAACAGGTGCAAGCAACAGTTTGCTTACACAGTTAGCTCCAAAAAAACGACATGCAGACAAAATTGCATATTTGCACGCAGGTTTAGTCGACAAAGATGATCCGAATAGTTCCAACGGGTTCAGACACGGCTTTTGGCAAAGAATAATGGAAGATAGATGTGCGTTTAGAGATGTAATTCGATACGAATCAAACATGAGTGCTCGCAGATGCATGGGAATTCAGGACAAATTTTATGATTATTTTAACAACAAAGAAGCAGTACCGTGACAAGAAGATCGTTGTTTTTAACGTAATTCCATACAGCACCGAAATTTTTCAGAGATGTCTCAACTGAAAAAATAAAACGTTAAAAAAAATAAAACATTCCATTTTTTAATAAAACGTTGCTTTTGACGTCATTTGCTATCTGGGTAATGTTATGTTATTATTAATAATATCAATATTAATAACATACAATATTATATTTATTATTGCTTGTATTTATTCGCAAATTTGCGTCTAGCATAAAAGAGCATTTTGAATAAACAATGTATGACCTCGTTTCGTGCATCTTCGTCATTAATTGCATGTAGCTCGCTCTGCATAAATCTTGTGAAGTGCGTAACGGCATTTTTGAGTGTGGTGGCGTTTTCCGGTACGGTGGCAAATTTTGATAATTCCACGTTTACGCAAAAAGGCTGGGCAAAGTTAATCGATTGCATCAAAGCTTTTGATAATTCCATATGCAGTTCACGATCACCATCAAGTCTCCGTCGCTTATTGGTGGTACTGTTTCCTGGAAAAAAAATACGGTATATAATTACTTCGATAAGACAACATTTATTAAATTATACGATAAAATTTTGCATAAAAATTGTAATATGCACTTATGTAATGTGCCTGTTGAGGATATTTTCTCGTTTATGTACTATATCAGTAATATCATCAAAATGAGTATACCTAATGAGTCAGTGGCATATCTACCTGTTAAATTGGTTACACTGTTGGTGTCCAGTCCAACGAAATTTTCATTGTTTTCTACCTCCTCTGTCTCACCCGTTGCTGGGTCTTCGTCATCCAATGCGTTCAACACCGTTTTGTAAGATATCATTATTTTTACGTTACTTATATACATATAAGATATATAATATATAAAGTATAAAATATGATTATATAATATTATTGCAATATTACGTACGAGCCTTGTGGTTGAATATCTAAGAGAAATTCCATTCTTTCGTAATGGACCCATGAACTACGCGATAAAGCCGCAGATTCACTCGGCAACTTTCTCTTTCTGCAGTACGCCCTGAAGGAGTCGCATACAGATTTCTACTTTTTTTTATTTCTTTGGCTGACTACTCCTATAGAAAAATTATTCAATTAATATTTAAATAAAATGTACAATTAATATCAAAGAATAATGTGTTATAATGTAAAAAAAATTATACTATTAAGTTTTATGAAAATCTTCCACAGTCTCTTTTTCGTACGAACATCGCGCTCTACGAGTGAAAGTTTAAAATTCCACAGTGGAGGTCTCTGCCAAATCTCTGAGATAAGTTACTCCTTCAGACAAATTTTATCACTTATCCAGGGGCCATCACCTTCACTACTGCAGTTGTTAATATTTTCCCCAACTACCTGTTCAACCCCGTTTTTGCGTAAAATTTGACCATTAGCTGTAAATTAGTTAAAATAAATTTTTATTTGCACTTCAATTTCATACTTTTTATTATCTAGTACTTACCAGCTCTTGCATAATAATATAAATTTTCATCGGTAACAATTTCACGATAACCTTGCACACACTCAGATATGAGTCTCGATTTCCGCTAATTTGCAAACGGTCTTGCAGATTCCGCAAGTATAGTATGGTGTTAGCTTATAGTAATTAGAAGAAAATATCAAATTAAATTTTTGTAAGAAATTGTTCGACACCTTGTTCTTAAAAAAAAAGTCTTTAACGAACTTATTTATTTTATTCCCGCAAAGCGCGTAATATTGCTGCAATATTACAATAATATTGCAGCAATATTGCTGCAAAATCTAATGTCCGTGAAAATTTATCTTATTAATATTACTGAGATATTGCAGTAATATTCTTTAATATTATATAATATTATTTAATATTAAAGAATATTATAGAGATATTGCTGTAATATTGCTGCAATATATTATGTTCGCAATCGATTTATCGAAGAAATATTTCGATATAAAAATTTCGCTTAAAAAATCATATAGACAAAATTCTATGTTGTTATTTTAACTTTGTATAACTTAAAATGTAGGGGAAAGTAGGGTTATTATACGCACTGGGTAATTGTACGCTTCGTGGTTTGGCACCTTCCCGATGAATAGAGATTATATCACGACAATATTTGTAGGCTGAAGGTATTTTTTAAATATATAACCATACGTTATATCATTTAAAAACGTAGTTAATTGAAAAAATAAGAAAAAGTAAAATCGTGATTTTTGTTGCAATTTTGATGTTCAGAAAATAAAGCAATAAGTCCGTATTTTTACTTTATTCATTTAATCTTGTTATATCAAACAAAAATACATTTTTTCTGCGTTTTTTGAGCTATTGTTTATTAAATTTAATTAAATAGTTATCAAGTAATTGTTTTTTTATCAAATCAAGTCTGCCGTGGACAATTTTACGCATCAATCTTGAAAGGCATAAGACCACGTGAGACCAACTATAGTGCCGCTAATACAGTGTAGTGCAGCTAAAAGAATGGACTATAACCTTATTTTTCCTCTGCGTACATTTATCCAACCGCGCGTATACAATTACCCAAGGCGCGAGAAATTTTTTCGTTTATCCACTTAACTCTTTTTGCTGAATATAGCATTACCAAATGTCGGAAAATATATTTCGATATAATTTTTTTTTTTATTTTTGCGTTACGAGCACTTTTGTATTTACATCTAAGCGGGTCACTTCTATTTGGGTAACAACTATTTGGGTTTGAAAGAGAAAATTTTTATTTCCCGTGCGTGTAGACCCCGCAAAGTCTTTTGTCATTACAACCGTTTATTTTAAATTGTATTCAGATTTCTTCCATTTCAAATATTAAATATTTCAATAATTATAATCGTGTCTTAAGTGTGTTTTATTGAGCAAACACTGGGAGAGTTCCGATAGCGCACATCCCGATAGCCCACCAACCAATCATCTTGACTTATCTAACCCAACCTACGGAAAATCTCTAGGCATCTGCCATTGTGAGTGGTTCGTGTGCTATCGGGATGTGCGCTATCGGGACCCGCTGTTAAACAACACTATTTCGCAATCTACGCCTCTACAACACCAAATGAAAAATTGTTCAATATGACAATACATAATGATAAAAAAATGTTTGAGGTTTCTATTTGTCTAAACAAGAAAGCCTATTCGGTCATAGCTGGATCTTAGTGCTTTTGCATACGTGTGATTTTATATACTTTCTCAGACTCAGCCAAACTGCGCACCGTTACTTTTGGTCATATAACACAGTTATAATTGAATAATTATAATTTTCTATTTCTGTACTTGTATCGATTTCAACTTCAAAAATCACTTCACTGCGATAAATTTCCCTTAGGTGCGTGCAATTTATGTACTTTTCTCTATACGACCGAATAAAAAGTTAAATAACAAAAAAACACTCGAGTGTATGTACAGTCGTGAGCTAAAAGGTTGCAACACATTTTCTTCGATTGTTTTTGAAATGTAGACTTGCTCATCGAACGGCGAACATCATTGGTTCTTACCTGTGGATCCAACCAATTACATTCGCCTATCGATGAGCAACTTTACATTCCAAAAATCATCGAAGAAAATGTATTGCAACCTTTTAGCTCACGACTATACATTCGTGAGCTAAAAGGTTGCAACACATTTTTTTGATGGTTTTTGAAATGTAGACTTGCTCATCGATCAGCGAACGTAATTGGTTGAATCCACAGGTAAGAACCAATTACGTTCGCCGTTCGATGACAAGTCTACATTCCAATAATCATTGAAGAAAATGTATTGTAACCTTTTAGCTTACGATTGTACCTTTATGTGATAATACACTCAAGTTTAAAAATAGGAAGTGTATGTAATTAAAGATTAAAAGTTTTCCTTGAAAAAGTTTAGAAATGCTCAAAAGTAAAAATGCCTTGTAACAATTGTCAGTCATTATGTATTGGCATATTAGCATCACTAAAAAACAGCGGGCTACTAAACAAATAACTCCATAAGCAATTGTTAGAATACGTCACCTAATAACGGAAATAATAGGAGTAGCCATATTGTCGACAATAGCCATAATATCCTCTTCTCCTCTACGTAACAAGTTATCTTTAACAAAGAATATTTTCTTGAAAAAAGTCTTTGTTACGTCTGGCGCATAAAAATTTCTTTCTTTTTCCGCACCATCTGTATACATACATAAAAATAATTTTTAACTTACAAGGAAACACATGGAAGTATCCGCCTCAGATTTACACGAGCTTTTAATATGTTGTAGTACAGATAAAAATAAGAGACACATATTTTTTTATATGTGCCCGTTTGCACTTTCAGGGGGTGAAACACCCCTTTGAAGAAAATCGTTTTTTTTTTAAGCGTATATTATCGAAACTATAAGAGATAGAAAAAAATGTTCTGATTAAAAGTTAAATGACTTGAGAAGTATTTTATAAAAGTAATAAAAAACTTTTTAATTTTTTTATTTAACTTTTCCTCACTACTTACTTGTTTCTTCCAAAATTTTTATTTCTTTTTATAAGCAAAATAAAGCTTATTTTATTACAAATTCAACAATGTATAAATAAAATTCTGTTCCGACATTTTCCAAAAATAATTTAAAACGTCTCTACACGCTGGTACGCGCACTCATCCGTGCATTACGAAAGTATCGCTCTTCGATTTTGACGAGCCTTTAATATGTTATAGTACAGATCAATATAAGGAATACACGTAGTATTTTTTTATACGTGCTCAATCTCAATTTTAGGGGGTGTAACATTATTTGAAAACAATCAGTTTTCTTCATTCAAAGCATATAGCGTCAAAATTTTAAGAGACAGAAAAAAATGTTCTAATTGAAAGATTTTGCTTATTAAAAAAAGTAAAAATAAAAAAAAAACAGATAAGTAGTGGATAAAAGTATTAAAAAAATTTTTTTTATATTTATTATACTTGTTATAAAGTACTTTTCAAGACATTTAATTTTTAATCAGAACATTTTTTTCTATCTCCTATAGTTTCGACAATATACGCTTCGAAAGAAGAAAACCAATTTTATTCAAAAGGGCGTTTTACCCCCTAAAAATGCAAACGGGCACGTATAAAAAAAATACGTGTCTCTTATTTTTATCTGTACTACAACATATTAAAAGGTCGTGTAAATCTGAGGCGGACACTTCCATGTGTTTCTTTGTTAGTTGATGTGATATACAATGAAAAATTTGAAACATAAAAATAAGTTAACATAATTGGCATTTCTGAATAAATAAAAATTAAACGGTTACGCATAACAATAACTTTCTGTAACATTTTTCTCATTCTCTTCTCAATATAATTATAAATAGAAATAATAATAAAACAATAGATTTAAGATCGCATAATAATTGCGTGTACTGACTGCTGTCGCGCCGTACACGTCAAACTGAGATCATCACAGAAATTATACCTTAAAACAAATTAAATATCATACACGGAATCTGAGGAATTCGTCCCGCGATATTCGCACGCGCATCCTCGCGTCTCGCGGCTCCTGCTAGCGCAACGAAACTCGCACGCGCTGATTCCCATCTTTCTTTGTAAGACGATTAAAAATAATAGCAACAATAAAATAACAAGTTTCCTATCTCAAAACAATTGCTCGTGTATATTGCTACCTCACTATGCACGTCAGATTAAAATTAAAGCTATTAATATATCTGAAGGTTTCTAGATAAGGAAAAATTTAAATCATATAAAAATAATTATAAAACCTTTATTCTTTAATTGCAAATTTACGAAGTAATGTTAATATGTCAATAAATAAGTCAATATGTTAAACTTATAAATGTATAAACACATAAACTTATAAATGTAACATTAGATCATTTTATCTATTTTTCTAATACTTTTTGTGAAAAAAGAGAATCAGACCATATTGAATACATATATATTTAACACGACCAATACAATAAACGATACTTTTTCTAAAAATCTGCATTGCACTCACGTGTAAATATCTGAACTGTCCCATATTTTAAATTTATGTTTAGAAATATTTTTTTATTTTAAATCTGGACATTAGTTTTTAATTTTGGATTCAGCAAAAAATTAGAAAAAATTGAAAATCTTAGGTTAACCATATAGAGTTACCTTATATAATATTTATAAAGGAAAAGATCGAGTGTATTATGCCCAGATAGCCAAATAATTGCAAGTTGTCGACAACTTGTCACAAATATTCATATTAGTTGTCAGCAAAGCAACAGAAGGGGGTATCCTCTTACCATTACGTTCTTGCCAGCAATAGTTTTTAAAATATAATATCAGCAAGTTTCCAACAACTTATCAGCATTATACTTATTACAAGTTATAAATGGGAATTGTTGCTCACATGTTGCTGTCATGTTGCTCGTAGATTGCTATAAACAATTTTTAAAATATAGTAATGGCAAGTTCTAAACACAACTTACCACAATATAATAACACAGATTGACTTCAATAATTTTTCTACATTTGCTCGACAATAAAACTCAGCATATTGATACTAAATTGACTAAAACATTTTTGTCGCATTAAATAAAAGGCAACGTAATAGCAATTAACAAGCAATTTAATCTGCGCGATGATTTGCTTTAGATTGAGTTATCACGTTTTGCTATCTGGGATGGCTACTGTCGACAATATGGTTACCCCAATTATCTCCATTATTAGGTGACGTATTTTAACAATTAGCTATGGAGTTATTCGTTTAATAGCCCGCCGATTTTTAGCGATGCTAATATACCAATACATAATAATTGACAATTATTACAAGGCATTTTTACTTTTGAGCACTCCTAAACTTTTTCAAGGTACACTTTTAACCTTTAATTCCACATACTTCTTTATTATTCTTAAACTTAAGTGTATTATCACACGAATGTATGTACACTTGAGTGTTGTTTTGCTATTTAATTTTTTATTTGGCTGTACACAGTTATATTCGAGTTGTACAAAGTTAAAATAATAACATGGAATTCTATTAATATAATTTTTTAAATAAAATTTTTATATTAAAATATTTCTTCGATAAATCGATTTATCATTCTAGAGGGCGGTATTCAGAAACATTAGAAATATTATTTTATGGTTATTATTTAATGTTAAACAAAGATAAAATAATATATGTAATGAAATTTCTAATAGTATTTCTAAAGTTTCTGAACGCAGAAAAATTCTAAATCAGGAAAATTCTAAACAATGGTAAATAAAAACATATAATTTTGTAACAAGGTATTGTGTTTCTTTTAAACCCGTACAGCATAGAGAGATTGCAGGAACATCCCACGCAACACAAGGACGTCCTTTGGACGTCCAATGGACGTCGCGGTCCGACATGTCTTGGCGTCCAGTGGCATATCAATTGTGTCTTGTAGACGTCTAGGAGACGTCTAGGAGACGTCCTTTGGACGTACAATGTACCGCCTTCAGGCGCCAAATGGACGTCATTAGAACGTCTCGGCAGGACATAAAAAGGACTTTTATGGACGTTGTTTGGACATAATTTTATATTGTGCGATTAGGCCTTTATTTAGTAAAAAATGATATTTGTTAGTAAAAGTAGTATTAACCCTACCGAAAATGTGCGATTAAAACCGATTAAAAAAAAAAAAGTTATCCGAATCGATCGAGATTTCTGCACCAAAAATACGGTGTTAAGACAGATTAAAAATAAAATCGGAACCCAGATAGATTTATTAAAAACAGAATACATTAATGTAAAACGTAATAAATGTTTAATTTACAAAAAAATATTTCTTGTATCTTTTTCGTTAAAAAAAATTAAAAAAAGATTAAATTTGAATTAAATGTTTTATTTTTGTACAAGATTAAATAACAATACAAATTGTTACTTACATGTAAAAATTATAAAAATTTATGTGGAACAGCGTTCCACACACACGTCACATTTGAAAAGAATGAGAGCGAGTATTCGTCTCGAGGTTACAACAAAGCAGCTCCTGAAAGTTTCACTGAAGTTATGAGCTGGAAAATGAAGACTTGGCCGCGGTAGCGCCTAGATATAAAGCCTGTAGCTGCATTCGACTTACGAGAAGATCTCCCGCGGCGTGGCCGCCTAGCGGTGGTGCCAGCACTCACTTGTTAAATTCATTTCAATTCAAAATACAGAATTTCATAAATTATAATTAAATTGAATTTTAATACATACACGTATTTGATTCACAGAATCATGTAAACAGATATGATTCTGTAAATCAAATATATATACCTTGCTGCTAGATGTATGTATAATTACTTTCTTTATATTTTAAGGGATAACACCACCTTTGAGGCCAATGATATCTAACAAGGAAACACAGGGAAGTTTCCGCCTCAGATTAAAACGAGTTTTTAATATGTTGTAGTACAGATAAAAATAAGGGACACGTATTTTTATACGTGCTACTACGCACTTTAAAGGGGGTGAAACACCCCTTTGAAGAAAATCGGTTTTTTTCTTTCGAAGTGTAGGCCGTCGAAACTATAAGAGATAGAAAAAAATGTTTTAAATGAAAGTTGAATGGCTCGAAGAATAATTTATGACAGCGGAAAAAAAATTTTTTTTTTTAATTTTTTTTAATACTTTCCCCCACCACTTACCTATTTTTTTTCAAAATTTTTATTTTTTTTATAAGCAAAATAAAGCTTATTTTATTACGAATTCAACGGTATATGATAAAGTTACGATACAACATTCCCATTTTCCAAAAATAATTAAAAATCTCTCGATACGCACGGTACGCGCACCCGTCCGCGCGTTCGTGCGTTACAAAAGTGACTTCCTTCGATTTCGACGTGCCTTTAATATGTTGTACAGATTAAAATAAGGGACACGTATTTTTTACACGTGTCCTAATACACTTTTAAGGGTGAAACACCCCTTTGAAGGAAATCGGGTTTTTTCTTTCGAAGCGTGTATCGTCGAAACTATAAGAGATAATAAAAAAAAAACTCCCAACTGCTGCCAAAAGTTGGTTTAATAACAAGAATTAAAAAGTTTAAGATTAAATATTAATTAATAACAAAAAAAATTTTAAATTTAAAAAACAATTTAAAAAATTATAAAGTTAATTAAAATTAAATAAAAATTAAAAAATTAAAAAGTTAATTACAAAAATTACAAAAGTAAGAAAAAACCAACAAATTAATAAAAATTAACTAAATTAACAAATTTAGTAAATAATTGGAAATAAAAAACAAATTAACATAAAAACAGAAAATTAACAAAACTAAAAAATAATAATAAAAAGATTGCTTTAAAAAGTTTGAAATAAAAATCAATTAAACAATTAAAATAACAACAAAAAATAAAACTACAGATACTAAAAAATAGTTTTAAAAGTTTGAAATAAAAATTAATTAAAGCAAATACTAATACTTAACATTTTAAATGCTAATTATATTTTTAGCACATTATTGTACCAATTAAAAATTAAAATTGAAATTTACACTTTGTTTAATAAAATATTTTTTTTTTCAATAATAAATTGTACTTAACCAGCAGTCGGAAGACGCCACGCTAAATAATAAATATAACATTACATTATATCCTGAATAGTTATAACATTCAGCGTTGCGTCTCCCGACTGCTGGTTAAGTACAATTTATTATTGAAAAAAAAAGTATTTTATTAAACAAAGTGTAAATTTCAATTTTAATTTTTAATTGGTACAATAATGTGCTACAAGTAGAATTAGCATTTAAAATGTCAAGTATTTGCTTTAATTAATTTTTATTTCAAACTTTTAAAACTATTTTTTAGTATCCGTAGTTTTATTTTTTGTTGTTATTTTAATTGTTCAATTGATTTTTATTTCAAACTTTTTAAAGCAATCTTTTTATTATTATTTTTTAGTTTTGTTGATTTTCTGTTTTTATGTTAATTTGTTTTTTATTTCCAATTTTTTACTAAATTTGTTAATTTAGTTAATTTTTATTAATTTGTTGGTTTTTTCTTATTTTTGTAATTTTTGTAATTAACTTTTTATTTTTTAATTTTTACTTAATTTTAATTAACTTTATAATTTTTTAAATTGTTTTTTAAATTTTTAATTTTTTTTGTTATTAATTAATTTTTAATCTTAAACTTTTTAATTCTTGTTATTAAACCAACTTTTGGCAGCAGTCGGGAGTTTTTTTTTTTATTATCTCTTATAGTTTCGACGATACACGCTTCGAAAGAAAAAACCCGATTTTCTTCAAAGGGGTGTTTCACCCTTAAAAGTGTATTAGGACACGTGTAAAAAATACGTGTCCCTTATTTTAATCTGTACAACATATTAAAGGCACGTCGAAACCGAAGGGAGTCACTTTTGTAGCGCACGAACGCGCGGACGGGTGCGCGTACCGTGCGTATCGAGAGATTTTTAATTATTTTTGGAAAATGGGAATGTTGTATCGTAACTTTATCATATACCGTTGAATTCGTAATAAAATAAGCTTTATTTTGCTTATAAAAACATAAAAATTTTGAAAAAAAATAGGTAAGTGGTGGGGGAAAGTATTTAAAAAAAATTTTTTTTTTAATTTTTTTTCCGCTGTCATAAATTACTCTTCGAGCCATTCAACTTTCATTTAAAACATTTTTTTCTATCTCTTATAGTTTCGACGGCATACACTTCGAAAGAAAAAAAACCGATTTTCTTCAAAGGGGTGTTTCACCCCTTTAAAGTGCGTATGGGCACGTATAAAAAAATACGTGTCCCTTATTTTTATCTGTACTACAACATATTAAAAACTCGTTTTAATCTGAAGCGGACACTTCCCTGTGTTTCCTTGTAAGTTTGGAAATTTATTGTCGGCAAATGAATAACTTTATATAAAAAAAACTTAGAGGACTTTATTGTTATACATATATTGACAAGTAAAAAAATATTTTTTAATTTTCTTTTATGCACAAAATGGCGGCGTACTAGCTCATTTACGAAATCGTCTTTTCTGAAAGATGAATTTTTGCTTACAAGTTTTCTGCGACATGGTTTATGTTGGAACCAAACAAAAAAATTCTACATATTCAAAGCTAAGGAAGTACGTAGGGATTTTTAAAAATATTAATTTTTATCAAAATGGCAGCTATTTATAGAAAAAAGTGGATTTTTCACCCAAAAATTTGTTTAAAAAATGCTGATTACAAAAAAAGTTTTCAACATATCGCAAAAAGCCTACGTACTTCCCTGTAGAATAGTTACAAGAAGATTATGTTAAAATTTCAAGTCAATCGGATAAAAATTGTAAGAGTAACCTTGCACGCAAATTTGAAAAACTGCCCTTACGGAAATGAACTATTGGAAAGCCAATAATCACTATTGACTTACAATAGTGATTATTCATTCTCTAATAGTGATTATGTAGCATCTCATGATTGGATTATTCGCAATAATCATTTCCTAATAGTTTTTGAATGAGTGATTATTGATTTCATAATGAGATTATTTGCAATAATCATTCCCCAATAGTTCTTTTATGGAATGATTATTGATTTCATAATCAGGTTATTTGGAATAATCACCAGCACACTACTTTTAATAGTTAATATATAAATGATTATTAGTCGACTATTCACAATAAACCCAATAAGAACTGGATTATTTTATACGTTTATTAAACGCAAGTATGGTATAAAACAGGTATAGGTATGTGGCAGATATATATATATATATATATATATATATATATATATATATATATATATATATAGGTAAAACGGTTTTTATACGTTAGTGCAATATACGTTTATAATAGAATGTTTATAATACGTTTCTAATCGTTCTTATTACGTATGTATAATACGGAACGTATTTTATACGTTGAAAAATGGTTTATAAAATGCCAGAAATGTATTTACGTTTATAACACGTATAAAAATACTATAAAATACTATCATATACTAATTAAACGTTTCTTAAATACGTTTATGATTTGTAAAAGTTGTCCCTTTAAATAACGTATCAAAAATAGGATTTAATATCCAGGTATGTTATACTTTTTAAATATGTTAATAAAATTTAAGCGTAAATTGTATTTATACGTTTTTATTGCAGCAATATTTAAACGAATAATAAACGTATTTTATACACATTCGGTATAGCTAATTAAAAATTTATTGAAAACGTATATTATTTATGAAATGAAAAACATTTATAAATCATTTCAGAAATACCGAATACGGTTAAAATCCAAGACATTCAATTATTAATAGTTATTTTACACGTAAAAACATATTACGACAGTGCTTTCAAAAATCGAGCGATTTGCTTTGGTTTTGAGTCTAGACTTTGTACTATGTCTATGGTCTCAAAGCTTTTACGCAACGCCAGTCTTTGCGCCTTCGCGGCTTGCGCGGCTTCCACTCGGTGGCCATGCCGCGGAGAATTTTTTCGTAAGTCAAGTGCGGCCACAGACATTATATCTAGGCGCCACCGTGACTATTATTTTAAATCAAACTTGTTGAGTGAAACTTTTGGGAACTAGGTGTTGTAACCTCGAGACGAATTTTGCTCTCGTTTTTTTTCAAATGTGATGTGTATGTGGTGTAAAATTTTATATTTTTACATGTAAAAATAATCAATTTGTATTGTTATTAGATCTTGTACATAAATGTTTAATTCAGACTTAATCTTTACTTAATCCTTTTGAACGAAAAAAAAGAAATATTTTTTTGGAAACTATAATTTATTACATTTAATTTATTGATTTATCAATAAATATTTTATGACTATATAAATTGTAGTGACTATTCGGCTCAAATATTTTTTAATAGTTCTGTGTAATAGTTCGTCCCAATAATCCGCGAAAAAACCATGACGAATAATCCAATAGTTTTATTAATAGCTTTACTAATAGTTACAACAGTTCATTTCCGTAAGGGTGTGTTTTGAGAAAAACGCGTTTAAAATTTTGATAACTGATTTTTTGTGTATAAAGTTAAAAATTTTTAATTTATCTCTAATCTGCAATGCCTGCCCCATAAAGCTATCCTTCCACAAGTTCAGCAGCCTCATTATATTTCTTTCTTGTTGCTAATAATGATATTCTGGTCTCTTTTGTTTCTTGGGTGAGACTGCGCTCGGCAAGTACGACGCGCCGCGCATCCAATTTTTGGCAATAATAATAACAAATAGTGCCCACCATGAGGTTTTAGACTTGCAAAGTTTTTATTAAACTGTTATAGCCATCATTATAATAACAAACAGCCAAGTTTGTTGCATAAACACAGAAAAACTAATGGCGTCGCATAAACACAGAAACCGACGCTTTCAAAACTATTTACTGATATAGTACAAGTCATAACATCTATATTGTGTTAGATAAAGGTCTATTTTTAGTATATAGATAAGGCCCAAATAACTACGAAGCATAGAGAAGACGGAGCCGATCCAAATCGCTTGCAGCTGCTCGGTAGGCGCATAGAGACGATTCATTTAATCAGCTCAAACACTATAATACAGTTTGAATTTTGTTCTAAAACTACTTACAGCATATTTTTATAAGTATAAACTAATGATTTAAGCAAAAAAAAATCGATTTTTTCAAATCTCAAAGGTGGTTTACCCCTTAAGTTTACGTTCCAAAACGTTTTTTCCGAGAAAAATTTTACTCGATATAATATTCATTATTATTTATTTACATTTTGAGTAGAATTTTCCTCACAAATAAAATGGCTATTAAATAGCATATTAAATTAATCGTTATAGTATTATAGATATGTATTAAATATGATATAACCCATACAGCACAGAAAATTCCAGCAACATTGCAGCAACGTTGCAATGTTGCAGATTGCAATGCAATATATTACGGAGACATTGCAGAAACATCCTGATCTACCAGTTATATACACATATCAGCATAAAGTGTTCACAGGTCACCATGAGGAATCAGTTTGCAGCGATCACGGAGGTCAAGCAACGTTCACCGGAGTCGCGACTTGGATGGGTGACCGCTTGGAAATTTCCGAAAAAATATTCCCGAGATTTTTTTTGCGAAAAATGTTTTTTAAAATGTTACACAAATATTGTTTTGTTTATTGAAATTATGTGATATAATAATATTTATGTGAATATTTTGAAAAAATGGGATGTTTCAATGCAATATTTCAAAAAGCGGACATCTTAATGTTGCTGCAATCTTCCAACAATGTTGCAGCAATGTTTCGCAATCAAATGCAATATTACAATGTTTCAATGAAATCATTCTGCAATGTTCCTGCAATCTCTCTGTGCTGTATGGGGATCTTATTAAAAAAATATATTTTGTAAAGATAACTGTTACTTAAAAAAAGAAAATTGAGTAATTGTTTTTTCTAGCAATAAAATGATATTTTTTTTTTGAATGTTTAATTTACATTATGTAATAACATTTAAAAGTTATTTATCATTATTATTACATCTTTTGAAAAATGCAGGGGGCCTATTCTTGAAAACATGCAAGTAGTTTTCGTATACAAAAATAAATATGCCAATAAAATTATTTAATGATATGGCTATTTTACCATTTTTATATACGAAAATTATTTGCATGTTTTCAAGAATAGGGCCCCAAAAATATTGTTTAAAGAGGTTATCAGTTTTAAAAACATCGATTATTTTGCGCATTTTTTTTAAATTATTATTATCGTTCCTGAATAAAATGTTTTGATCGATGAAATTTACAAAATTACCGATTTAACAGCTAAAACTGCTAAAAGAGTCAAACGATGCAGTGCATTAATTTGATTTTGCTTTTACCTGCAGCGTTGGCCACGTTGCAAGGACAAGGGTCAAAAGATATTAGTACAAAAGGGACTGCCGGTTCACCTTTTTTATTGTACAATATTATCGGGATCAGATTGGAACAGTAGAAGTCTACTGAGAAGAACTAGAAGAAAAGGACCCCCTCTTTAAAGCATCACAGGTAAAAAATTCTTTTAGTTTAAAATCATGACGACACCTCGAATTCTCTTCTAAAGTACAAGAAAACATTAAATATTACATACGTTAAACATTTGACAAAAATTCCAATTTGCTATCAGAGTTCTATCGATGATTACAATTTTAATAAAAAATTCACACAATTAACATTTTTTTTACAATAAAATATTGAACGTACCACGACACTTGGACAAAATGTTTTGTGCTGCCAGGCTCTTTGACTCAACTGAACATACTTCATACTCTCGCATGCGCATTCGATTCGAGAGATTCTAAAGTAATCAAAAAAACTCAGAAAAACCCGAGTTAAATGTATATGTGCATACATACGTATGTACGTACTTCGTGAGACGTTCGACAAATTAAGTATAACAAATTGAATAGTGACATGTTGTGTGTGATAAATGATAGATTACTACGTTTATTACATATTTAAATACTGTTGAATTATAAGTAAATTATACAAAGATTAAGTATTCAAAACAGTTACTCTTTCGCATAACCTAAACGTCATGGCCTGTCAAATTAGAGGAATAGCAATCATACCAGATGTGAATACCGTTAAAAAATTGCTTTACGGCGATGCTATCAGTAAATGTAAGTTCTTCTTTATTCGATACGGTAAATATAACACGCGTATTAATTTTTGCATGTATTTCTTTCAGTCGAGTATATATCAAGCGATGAATTACCTCTTCAAGACTGTTGTATAGCTCTATCGTCGGTTGGAGATGTACTTACCATGGCTTGGAACACAAGAATGATCATATTTGTTTGTAGGTATACATCTTATATGTATTTTTTATGTTAACAAGCCACAAATACAATTTAAATTCATATGATTTTTATAAGTTTTTTTATATACATATGCGCGCGCGCGCGTGTGTGTGTGTAAAAATATGTGTTTATTGTTATATTATATAAACGAACACAAATAATAGTAATACAGTAATAACATATCAAATATGTTTTATGTTCGTTAATAGCAAAATGGGACTCGCAAGAATTAGATGAAGTAAAAAATAAATTTCACGTAACGTGGCATGGAGAAGTAACAAAAGAAGCAAAGTATGTATGTATAACGTTTTCCAATATTATTTAAATTATAATGAGAAATGTTTTTAGTGAATGGGTAACGTCAGTGATCTGCTTACCTTTAATATCCTTGGGAAAGGCTACCGGTCCAGATTGGACCTGTATAGCTGTTGGATACAATACAGGTTTTGTTAGATTCTATACAGAAGTAAGAAAATATTGATTTTGTTTTTCTTGCAATATTAATTTTATATTATATCGTAGTCTCATCGATTTATTATTCTTTGTTTTTATTAGACAGGTGCATTCCTCTTTGGGGAGCAAATACATAATGAATCGGTTCTAGGAATCAAGTGTCAGTCGTGTTGCTTACCCAAACACACTGGAGACGCTGGTTCTAGTGAAGAAATATATATTTTATATAACAGTGGTGTTTGTATATTACAAGGATTTCCATTATTTTCAACTTTACGCGCTTGTAGAAATCATTTAGCTAAAGGTATATTGTTGACCACTGGATGCTATGTCTCACTTTGAGTTTAAATTTAATCATTTTTTTTACAGTTCAAGCAAATTGCAACGATTTGCCACCGGTAACAAATTTATCTTATAAAAAATGGGCGTTTAAAAATCAAGATATTACAAACGATTTAGAAGTGATTGGTACAACGTCGATAAATAGTTTTGATCATTTAATGACAGCTTCGATATGCGGTGGATATAACGCAATGTACAGATCCAGTGCACCACAACATAATTTAGTCCTTGCGACAGGAAAACGACCATTTGTAGGATTCCATTATGCACTGGAAGGTGGTAATGCACCAGTCCTGTCGGATGTTGCCATCGCTATGGCTAGCAAACTGGCTAATGCTATCGGTACTGCTGTACCGTAAGTGTTTCTCATGTATCGTATAATTTCCGAATCAATAGATTCCAAAAATTAATTTATTGTGGAAAATTGATTTTTTCCTCAGATGGTTTCGTGGAAAGAATGCAATGTCTGAAGCGTCAAAGGGTATTAGCCATGAATCTATAGAGACAATGACGTGTCGATTTGGTTTGAGCGATATTATGAGGGAAGGTGATTGTATCGTTTCTAGTCCAAATAAAATGTTTTCGGTAATATCGGACGCTATGGGCAGAGTAATTCTCTTAAATAATAAAAAGGGCACAGCTGTAAGAATGTGGAAAGGATATCGCGATGCTCAGTGTGGTTGGATTGAAGTTACCGAAGAGAGAGATCGTGGAGTACATAGGAATGTTGATAAAAAATCTGGACGTAAAGCTTTATTCCGTACCGCTCTGTTTTTAGTTATTTATGCACCAAAGAAGGGTGTAATCGATATTTGGAGTATACAGCAGGGTCCAAAAATCACTACTTTCACTGCTAGCAAGAATGGACGGTAAGTTTTATCTATCGACTCCTTCCCTTCCCCTCCTCGTCTGCTAAAATAAATTTATTTTATTCTCTACTTTCGTCTTGCGCTTTTTTCATATATATATTCTTGCAGATTATTATACATTAATTATGGTTTTCTTGGTACAAATGATAATGCCATTTTATCGAGAAATAAAGCGCAATACTCTTGCGTATTTATTGACCCACTTGGAGGATTAAAGGAGATTTGTGTTCCATTTCACTTTGCGCTTAATAGTAAAAATGGAAAACGGGCACGCGACGTACATCTACTTAGAAAACTTAGAACGTTTCTGAGAGAGGAGGATTTTAACGAGGAGAAATTAGTTTTCAAAGTTACCGATACTTGTCTGGGTTTAGAAACAAATGAAGTTCGGATACAAACGATAGAGGTTTTAATGAACAGCAAGCATATTTTACCAGATGCTTTGCTTGCTGCAACCAACTGTTTTGCAGTAAAACTAGGTATATGCAAAGCGCATGTTTCACGCTATAAAATGTCTTACGCTGTATACTAAAAATGATACGAATGTTTTGTTAATTTACAGAAGAAGAAGGAAAAAGAAAAGGAGGAGCAGAAGGAGGAAGAAAAGAAGAGGAAGAAGAAAAATTGGAGCCTACCGTCAAGATGCTTCATCAATTGACATTGCAATTACAACATATAATTACATTTTATAAATATATCGAGTCTCAACTTGATATGCCACTCGAGTGCGATATTACAACAGTTAATAACGCAATAAGTGTTAAAAATTTATCTTCGATATTATCAACTTCGGAACGAGAAGTAAACCGTGTTACCAAATTGGCTAAAATATTAAACAACCTAACGGATGATAACGTTTCTGCGGAAACTAAAGTGAAATTTAAGGATGAAAATGTATTCTTTGACTTTTTATCGTGCTTCGAATTGGGCAAATCGAGATTGATTGGACTACGAAATGACGTAAAAGAAGAAAATGTATACAAAATTTGTAAGTATACTTTGTGATGATTGAAAATATGCTACTATCGTGATCGCATATTTTCGTATATTTTTTAAATTTGTGATTTGTGACATAACTTTTGTAGCACGATTGATATATCGAGGACCGATGTCGTCCGATGATACGAAAGAGAAATGGCAGCAAGCTGCTAAAGAAAGTAACATTCAACCGTTTATCTTTATGCGACTGGCATTAATATATTGGATGCACAAGGAGGAAGCTGAGTTTTCGGAAATTGAATTAAAACGCTTTACGCAGCTGCTGCATCTAATTTGTTTATTAACTGGTAAATCGTGATTATTAATTAATTACTTAATTGACTAATTACTTAAAATTATCATGTATCTCGTGCACATAGGGCGTATTGAATTTCTAATTATTTAAAATCTGGCAGATGTGGAAGAGATATGTGTCGAATATAACGAGGTTTCTTCGTGGTGGAAAGACGTACGCACTATTCTGATAGAATCTACGAAGCCTTTCAACGCGTTTACCGCTGCCTTAGCATGCAGGGCAACTGCTATGATTCTAGACAAGTATAAAGAAAAATTACAAAATGAAAAACAATTTGGTAATAACGGAAACGAGGAGGAAGAGGATATTAAAAATGGAAATAATACAACTAAAATAAATGAACTGGAGAGTAAGTCGAATGAGGTGACACCGGACGATGAAACGTACAGTTCGATTAGTGAATGGGAGAATGTCAGTAATGACACTTGTCAATTCACACTGTTGATCGGGAATCTTGAAGACATCGCTATTTTGAATGCTGTTACTAGGTGCGTATCATAATTATCAGAGTGCGTGCGTCATAAACGCAAATACAATATGTATCGTGATATTTCTTTGTTACCGAATAACAAACTTTTGATCCAACTCTTTAGTCAGCGAGTTGTATCGGATGAGACGACGCAATTTTTTGCTCTACCATTTACAAGGCACGACACTTGTTTAGCATCGATTCTCTCTAGGGGAAGAGGTAAACTCGCTAAAGTCTGTTATAGCATAAGCACAGGTGAAGATTCTGCAATTCTTCTTACTCGTTCTTTTTAAATTTCAGGCTCAGTGTCTGAATTGGTTACAAAGTGGCTCAGCACCACGGGTATCGATCCAGCGCGGTTAATCGACACGACGGACGTAGAATTCGATCAATTGCAATTATCGGTAGATAATTCTTTACAATTGTCCGATACGCTGAGTAAAGCGACTGCTGTTCGAATACCTCGACAAGAACGGACGAAACTTGTTTCTTTATCGATCGAAATCGAGGACGAAGCAAAAGTTAACGCGACTGCGGAAGCGTGCATTTTAGGCAAGCGTGCATATTTTCGAAAAACTATAGAGATTTATTCCCTAATTAATATCGTAATTCTCCAAATCTTGTCTCTTCTCCAGACAATATGGCCCTGCTCAAACGCCATTTTCCATACAGTTTAACGAGCAGTGTCTTATTAGCCAATTTATGCTGGGAGTTTGCCATGTCGTGGGATAAGGAGATTACTCGGCTCGATTCACTCGCAGCTGCCTTGACCGTTTTAAGACAAATACCCATGAAGAATATGAGGCATGGTAAAGACGTTTTTACAGCAAACTGCTATTCTGAAATATTAAATATTCCCAGTATAGAGATTTAGGCATTAAGTACGTGTATTTTGTCCGTTCGACAGGCGTCTGCTGTCTTTTGTGGACACTTCACATAAAGAAAAGAATGGAAGCGGCGGCCAAATTGATGAACAAACTCGGAAAGTTGCCAAAGGAGAGATTATGCATGCAAGATATTGGTTTATCTGACATTCAAGTGACAATGTTTTTACAACACTGCGTTACCTTCTTGGATATATTTCTCGATGTACGTAGAATATAGATAATAACATAAATGACATAAATTGTTCGATAAAGTGAAAAATGTACGATTTTTAACTTTATGAGTCAAAATTTGCGCTAGACTGAGATACTCGAACGAGGAGACAGTACGGTAATAAAATCGGAAGAATTGTGGGACGGACATCTCGGTGGACCGCAACCGTTTGCCGCACTAGCCATCTCCCAGACTCCAGCTTGGTACGACTTGATTTTGTTACACGTTCAAGTGGCTAATGTCCTATATATGATGGCGTGTCTCAACTTGAAAATGTTGAAGCCATTAAATAATTTGTTCGAATCCGTGGTAAGTCCATAGTAAATTCATACGATAATTCATTGTATACATGCGTTACGTATACCGACGGCGATTCGTTCGTTACTCGTGCGCTTGCAGGTACAGCCCTATCTCTTTCAAGATATAACGGACAAAGTGATGCTCACGTGGTATCGAGATGACAAGAGGGATAATATACGTACAGAATTTTTGTGTAGAGTAATTACAGCATCGATGGAATTTATTCATCGGGAAACTACCGACGGCGTGACGATTAGTTCGACACAGGCCATCTCGTGGATGAGCAAGTGTCAAGCATTAGCATCTATCTGGAAAATTAATAATGACGAATTGAGGATACATCAAGCCTGTCAGCTATACATAAACGGTTTTGATCGTTTGGCCGAAGAGGTGAATATAAATTCATTTATTATTTACTTTATTTACGATACTTACAATTATGCCATGTATTACATAATATCAAGGATGGAGACTTCCTTACAAAGGGTATGGAAGCTTTCACATCCAGATTTCCCATGAGTGAAATTCCATACCCAGAAATCAGGATTATTAAAAAAAAACTATTTTTTACAAATTTTAAGAAATTTTGAATAATTTGACATAAAAACGGCATTTGACTAAGATTTCCATGCTTAAATATAAAAGAGTATATATGTAGAAAATACATTTCGTGCGTACAACAAAGCGATAAAATATTTGTATATTGTTGAAACCACCTCCATCTCTTCCCTCCTCCCCTTCCTCACACATGAATGAGATACTCCACACCCCAAAAAATCAAAAGTCTCCGTCCCTGCGTAATATATCTATTTTGTACTTACTCTATTCGTGATACACGTATTGTGCTAGGTAACTACAGCGGTAACCGATATCGAACGGTTGGCTGCAAATTTATTGCCTACAGCTGGAAGAAGAATGATGGCATATCTCTCTAAAACGCCTAATCTTCTGGAAGAAATGTCCCGAATGAGTCCAGCGCTTACAAGATACTTGGAAAGCCTGGTAAGTGCGATACAAATCTATTGTATTATCCAGTATTGTCGACTTTTCTGACTTTTTGTTCAATTTTTTCTCAGAACATGCCTGAAATAATCTGTACAAATTGTTCGAATGCCGACACTGTGGAGTTGATTCGCCGAGTATCTGTGCATTTACCTAAAACTCACTGTGATTATCACATTATGGTGTTAATGTTAGACGCAACATTTATTTATAAAGATAGCAACTAGATTTAGATTTTGTAAACTATGTCCTGTGATATCGTCGAGTGGAAAGCCGAGAATAAACAAATTTTATCGAGCTGTACGGTTTGTATATTGATATAATATTAATAACGAAACAAGAAGAACGTATACTTGAAGGCATTAACTTTCTATCAATTGAAAGACACGGTATTAACGATTACGCGTGATAATGTAAAAGTTAGTAATAATGAAGTTGCAAAGTTGTAAATAATGGAATTGTTATGTATCTTTCGATGTATTATAGATAATTTAATTTAAAATTGTATTATACGAGCTATCTCGATTCTGGTTATATTCTGGTTCAAGAAGCGATTGCGTATCTGTACATATAATACTTAATATTGGACTGCATATTATTATATCACAGGACATTAATTAATTGTTGTAAAATGCACATATAGTTTATCGACGCCCTTCACGCGTTTTTACTATGTATAAAATTATATATATACATATATATATATAAAATTTTGTTTAAGAATCTATGGAGTCATTGAATTTATATTTTATAAATATTCCAGTTTCCAAATGTAATCAAATGTAAAACATTTCTTTCATATATATATACGCCGTTTAATATATGTACACTGTTATGAGTAATCATCTTTTAATCATTTTTATAAGGGATAATTTATTAAAAATACATTAAATATCGTATCCGAACCAAATTGTACGTAAATAAAATCTAATTAAAGTCAAAATAAAATAAGACACTGATGCATATTTTATACAAGTGTCACATGACCACTCCGGATGTTATCCGGTCAAACTCCATAATTTCTGAGCATATACCATGCGCCATATCACGCGAATCAAATAATTTGCATCGATATTAGGATTTAATGCATTAAACATATACAGTGCGTTATACAAGTGCTCTTAGAAACGAATGACAAAACCTTGATATTGCTGCTTTGCAACAGTTTCCCAATTTGTAAACTCGCAATGATGTATCTCACTACCTGGACTGCCCACCGATGTTAACCACTGTGCCCTGGGGATTAGATTTATTACACGTTACATATTAAAACTATTATAAATACTGATAGTACTGATTAAGTACCATTGATAAACGTTCGCTGCTAAATTTCTTGATTGAAAAGGAACAGAAAGCACGTATGCACATACGTGTCAGTTTTCAAAATAAGTATACAACAGTCTATACTTTTGTACAATTCATACGGTTGGCAGAGACGAAAAATTGAGTGGTAGTTGATTTCAAGTTTAAGAAGGCCATGCAAATGTTTTTGACGTGTTGCCAATTGCGTCGTTGACATCGTTATTTGTCGTTACCAAACAACGCTGTTGAGTGCAACGTAAGTGTGCGTTCTGTATACGAATGCATTTGCCACTGATGCGTCACATGCTCAAAAATTATAATTAGCGACTAATTAGACCGCCGAGTGCAGATATTCTTACACAAAGCTGTTCAAATGTCTTTACTGTAATACCGTAGCTTGACTGACAATGTTAAATCGCTTCGGGCTATTCGCAAGAATATTTTTACAATTTTAAGATTCAGCTCTCTCGCGTTATAGGTATCTGACGATGTTGTTTACACTGCGTTTACGTGATCGCGATCGAAGAAATGTTATATTGATAATTTCTTGATTCGCCATTTAACTCACATTTCATATAACAATATAAATATTTTCTACATTTCTCTTAAACGACTCGACCATTCTTCTTCCAAGAGCAAATGCATTCTATTTCGCTCTCTTGTCGTAATGCATATATTATGTACTTGTTATTCGTTTGCAAATATACTTGAAGATTTAGCTCGATTAACTTTCTCAGATTGTCTCGAGATCTTTTTTGAAGAAATTGGAAATAATTCCTTGTGCAAGTATAAGATGATCTGTACTCTTTGCTACTCTTTGCCGCGCCGCGCCGCCGTATGTAGAGATGTGGCAATCGCCGACGAAGGAAAGAGATGATACGTCGCTGTGTCATTATTTCATTAAATCGTTATTAAAGTCAGTTTTCGACATACACCGCTTGTTGCATGCAGGCAATTGTTAGTCAAGGCCACGTACGATCGAGGAACTGTACAAGTATAACACCGCGCCGTTATACTTGGGTAACATAATAAACTGATGACTTGTTTTAGTTCAATGATTAAATAGTCTCACTAATGTTAGTTCGATATAGACATTGGACAGATATTAGACAGATTCAGTTACAAAACTTACATCTGATCGACGAGCGCCCGAGGTCCTTGCATCTTTCCGAGGATCGTGCCAGTTTTACTATTTTTCACCCAACCACAGATTTTCAATTGCAGGCATATATCCCTCACGTACTTGGGAAAATATACACCTGCAATTTCGTTGAAGGATTTTTCATTTCTGCTAACGAGCTAAATAACGAGCCAAATTCATATACAAAGGCATGTACATACACCGCCGCGGCCGCGACCGCGCTCGCATTTGCTGCAACAACGACGCGTAAACGACAACTTCAAAAAATTATCATTCCGTGAGCCTCTTTTCTTTGCCTGCAAAGAAAAGAGAACATTCGATACACTGAAAGAAAAAAAAAAAAACTAGACAGTGAATAATATTTTTATTTGCAATCAATAATTACACTAAAATCGCATTTAAAAAATGATATTACAAAATTTTTATAATTAAAAGCATTCACATAAATTAGAAAAGTTGTTGTTTTATGAACTATGTCGTTGTTGAAGAAAATGAACACACGTGTGTCGAACGTCGAATTTACATAAGGTAAATGACGCGTAAAACTGACTTGATTAAATGCAAATATCAAAGGTACCTTTTAATCAAATGTAAATATGTTTTAGCTTTACATTTAAGATAAGCAATAGGTAATAAGAAATACATTTAAGTAATTAGCACTGTTACATATATGTAACATATAAAATTATGCGTGTTGCGGAGGTATAGGATAGAGATAACGTAGACAAGTTTACTACATTTAAAAATAATTTAATGTCGTCGAAACTTTACGATCGACATATTATAAAGGGGGAACATTTGAAATCGAGACAATTCATCTGACCTGAACGATTGCGTAAAATTTAAAAAACGCGAAAGTACTCACCTGAGTACGCGATAGTACTCACCTTGCACTTTTCCAAAAACCTCGAATTCGACGGACACTAATGGTTCCTGGCAGAGGGGATCCACTGCCGCCATTGTCGCCGCCGCCGCCGCCGCCGCCGCCATCCCGTTCCCGAGATTGAATGAAACGAAAAATCGTTTGCGTCGATATTTGTCTTGTTCAAGACTCGTCGTCGAATGTCAGAGGTTGAGATAGACCGCGCGAATGACAAATTAATCTGTCCGTGGACAGAGTGGACAGAATTCGCTATTGGACAGTGGTCGTTTTCGTTCTAGAGATGCTTCACCTTCGCTTTTTCTGGCCACGACTCATCTCGCTGGCTGGTTCTTGTCGCGCCGCGCCGCGCCGCGCCTCCCCAAATAGATCACCCCACCACATTGACATTGATTTAAACGCGATCGATCGAAAACCGATCGACGTGCAGGTCTGATCCTTTTGAAACTCTGGCTGTTTAAACGCGAAATGAAAGAAAGGGAAATATTTCTTCACGTTCGATACGCAACTCGTCACATGGTCGCGTGTATCGTGTACGTCGCGCGAGAGAACATGTTTAAAAATTATTTTTTTACAGGAATGTAAAGAGAAGGAGAAAAAGGGAGAGAGCACTATACGCTCGAAATATCATCTACGATAACAGTGACACGGAATGCAAGTTATTACAATACGAAAACATTGAAACATAAATCCAAGGAAGGAAAGAATAACCAATGGCACGTCAATGTGGCTCTCCTCCCTCCTCCTCTTCCTCCTTCTCCTCTTTTTCCTCCTCCTCCTCACGCTGGCCACACAAAAGAGTTGTTCATTGTGGAAACATTAAATGTAGGCCAGAGGGGCGAAAGCATTTATCGTCGAACTAAGCACTTCCCATCGTGACTGCCGCCTATTGTCCCATCATTACGTCCCACACACGCAGCTAATTAGTTATTAGTACGCTATGACGTAATAATTGCCAAGCACAAGAATGAAAACTACGGGGTGCACGGGATACGAGGGAAGTTACATTCTACTTGGAACGATCCTGCTCCAACGCGAATCTGTCGCCATTGTTATTCAGGGTCTCGCTCCCGATACTAAATTCTGTAACACTATCGAGACGATTCGTCCGAATTATCAACGACGAGCAATCCCAAGCATCTTTCGATCTCGACGAGAAGCTTTCAAATAGCGAAGCGAGTCTGGAACGAATCTGGAACAGGATCGCCTCTAACGATTTTACAATTTGCCGCACCCCGTATTACAAAGATGTAATCTCGTGAAAATAAAATCCTTGTTGGCAATGACATTTTTTTTGTTATCTACTTAAATTACGACCGAGTGACAAGTCCAAATCATACTCGACACACTCCAAAATGCGTGACGTATATGTATATCTCTGTTTTATTGCACTTTTTTTATATTTAATTCATTTACTCTTTCTCCTTACAAAAATTAAATATACCTGTATATTCGTCATCTCTCGCGTAATGTACAGGAAACTAAACGGAACTAAACCAAACGGACTTTGTAATGCTAAATGGCTATTACAGTTGCATTGGAAAAAATGAGTAAATGAATAGTGAATACGCGTACGAGCATATTTTTATTATTAATATTATTTATTCGGTAAGTCCCCCTCTCGACTCCTCGGCCCCGTCGTTTTCTCTGTACTCGATCTATATATAGGTATATGTACATATATGCATACACATAATATATACGTACGTACACGCACACACATCCTCTCGTGTACAGTATACGCGCGTTAGACTGGATATAATCAACTATACAAATAAATTTCGTAGATAAAACACACTCGAACGGCAGCATTAATTTCTATTTGCAAATGCTTAACTTTCGTTACTTTAATGGCACATAAATCACTTTTATATATCTCGCGTATTATCGTACTGTTTTGCCTTGCAAAGTTTGCAATAAATTTTCCGTGGTCACGTACAGAGTCTTGTCGCAAACACATCATTCACTTGGTACGTTCATTCACAGCCATACGTCTTCCCCGATTGTATTTTTCCCTTTGCTCTGTGTATTATTAACGAAAATGTCTCTTTTACAACAATTGATGGATTAATCGCGCCACTCGCGTATAATTACGCGCGAGTAACATCCTTGATTTTCCATGTATTAAGTATGCGCTATTCAGTCCCTGCCTCCCCCCAGACGAGAGGCGAGAGAGCGGGACTCGATCTTTCGGTCCTTTATCATCTTCGCTATCGATCGCACTGAATTAGGCCAATTACTTAATTACGGCTCTTATATGAGCGACAACTTCCTAGCGCGTGGAAAACAAAACGATACAGAAATCTAACGATATCTAATTATTTGTAATAAAACATATATCGATCTTTAATACTGAAATGTTCAATAAAGGAATTCAAGAGCGATAATGGCACGAAACTTGGCACGTAATGTTAATCTATGTAAGAGCGCAATCGAATGGGGCGCTCTCGTCATAGTCTCTAAATCCCGATTTCAATTACCACCATACATTTCCGGAAAAGACCGTAAACTTAAAGACTGGGCAAAAATCGATCTCGAAAGAATCGAAAGAATCTTATTTTGAAAAGAGTTAATAGAGTTTTCGATGCGCCTCATTTTTTTTCACTCGACATATTAAGTTATTTCTCTTTCTCTCTTACCTGGATCTCTCACTCGCATCTATAGAAAAACAAAATCGATTTCTCGTATCGTATCTATGCAAGAGAATCCACGTTCGCCGGTATAATCGATACTGGGGTACTATTTGGCAGAAGAGTCCCGTTTTCACCATCCTTCTCATTTACATCGGTATGACCGATAAAATCTTGAGTGGCTACCAACAGTTTCTGCTGTCGCGCTTGCTTCTTCTCGCGTTCGATCTGGTAAAGCGAAATAAACGATACACAGAACGTTAGACAAAGCTCTGATTGAGAAATTGTTTCATTCAATTTTTTTAGAAATCGATTTTATTTTATTTACTTGTGAACGATTTATACAAACCTTAAAGAATAATCGAAGATAGTGACATGGAAACACAACGCACTGTCCTTCCTCTTCCTCGGCATCGATGTAAACGCCACGAACTAGAATGGTGTTGCTACAATTGAGAAGGACGAGGAAAATGAAGCAGCCAACGTGAGTGATCCAACAGGACAATTCCAGATTGTCCGGCAGCAGCCACAGGTCGAGCGCGTTCCATATACCGCGCCAGACGTTCACGGTTCCCAGAAAGCTCAGAAACAGAAAAACGTCCGCGACCATCAAGCGAACGAGACCCTGTTGACGCGCGCAGATATGTCGCATCAATGGTTGTAGACAAAATGTCACGGCGACTATAAAATACCCAATTGCCTGAAATTTCATAATGTTATTTTTACAACTCATTCTCTCTCTCTCTCTCTCTCTTTCTCTTTCCCGTCTCTCATTCTCTCTGAATACATTTATTAAAAGGAGAAATTTCTCCTTTTCTCTTAAACACTACATTGAAAAATATTGCAAAAAATAAAAAGATAAAAAAAAGATTTATAATTTGGAATAATAATTTTTATAGCAATAAAAATTAAATCAAAAAAATTCTTAAAAACTGATATTTGACACATTTTTTTTTCGTCGTACATTATTTAAACGTGATCGTGCCAAAGGCAATGTGACAAATGTAACGAATCACGGATAACGTGAAACATTACATACGTATACACCGACAATTGTGCCATGTGCCACGGCAATCATGCAATTGGCGAATATTCAATTATATAATCCAACTACCGGGGCGTGTGTAGTACCATAACGCAGTACGTTATGTACGTCGTATGTCTATAATGTAAAATTTGCAATTTCGAATGGATTTAAAAATTGTGAATGAGTGAAGAGAGAGAGAGAGAGAGAGAGAGAGAGAGAGAGAGAGAAACGACATTCTTTAGACGTTTATTCATGATTATTGTCAAAGCTTCCTATTCGAGATATGTCAATTACTTTTATTTTAGCCAATTTTTTATTTTGATCACGTGACACAAGCCTTGTCAATTTGATCCAGGTTTAGTGATACGACGATATTATTAAGTGCCTGCGGATTATTTCGTGTGCTGACGATATCAGATAGTGCGCTCAAAATTTTCCGCTTGCGAATTCAAATACTTAAATTGCCCTGCTATAATGGTACAAAATGGTTTAAAATGTGATTCTCTTGTTATCACGAACAAGTTTGTCGTGTTTGATGTGTGTTTAACGTTAAATGTAAAAATATTTGTTTCAAGATTATGCACTTTAACATTCACTGCAACTATTATCATTATTTTTATTACCATGACTCGTGTCATTGCTCCATTTTCATACTTGTTTTTACAATTAGTATTATTATTATTATTGATTCTTCTCTTTTCTTTTCTTTCTTTCCTCATGTTACATTAGTATCTCGATGAAATTTCCACCTTCTTATAGCTTTGCTCTTTTCTCATTACCGTTGTGTAAAGTTGAGGAGAATTCCGTTAATAAATAATATTGTATATGCAGCTCGATAATGAGATGCAGGTGATGAAAAAAAAGAAAAAAAAGAAAAATAAAGAATAGAATAAAATAAAATATAAAATTTTGTTGTATCTACCTTTTTGTTTGAAGAAACGATTAAACGCGCAACGGATCTACGTGAGCGTACGCGCGAGTTCGTATATGCGGGAACAATACGTAGTACAAAACGATTGAATCAAAAATCGTCTTAAGGGGGGGGAAGGGATTGAATATCGCGTTGATTGTGATTGACAGACGATACGACAGGCTTATATTTACCAGTGAGCCAACGGCAGAATACTCGGGGTTTTCTGGAAACAGGTAAATGTCGATCAAGATCCAAACTCCTCTCCAGACGAAGACAACCAACGTACCCACCACACCGACGCTGAAGGCGCAATCCAGTAAGTACAACGACCAGTCCCTCGTATTCTGTAACGCGATAGATGGATAATTATTGCGATATTACAAATAATATAACAAATAACAACAATGATAGATATTATAAGATATTATATTATAGTAATAGCGAGAAAAAGATATCAAACGAATCTGACAAGTATATATCGAAATGCGTGGAAATTGTGCAGATGACAATTTATATTAATGGGAGGGTACATAAAACGCCAATGCAAAGATGCTATCTTATCTCAAGTTATTTTCTTCCATCGCAGCACAGTGCAATATTTGAGAAAAGGGAAAAATGCAAAGTGTATAAAAGTGTATAATCGATATAATAAAGGTGTCGACCGTCGACTTGTCCAGTTTAAAGATGGCAAATCGGCATCTCATTAGAGAGAGAGAGAGAGAGAGAAGCAGATAGAGATCGATCTTAAATGTGCATGTTATTACGCGAAATTACCTGCACATTTCGACTGCAATAAACGAGATGTAAAATAAACACCAGTTGCAGCAGCAGAGAGAAAGCAACATTGAATTGACTACGATTTTCGCATACGTACAGCAGTGATTGACAATTGAATCAACGTTTCAACTATAAGGGTACTCTAGTCACGTAATATAATCTTTTTTGCGACATCGTCGACATTTACGATCGCAACTGAATTATTTTAACGCGGCAATAAATAAGTAAAAGATGATCATAAGTACCTTTCAAATGCGATTAATCAAACGACAAATAAAATAGCGCACATGCACACGTTGCGCTAATGCGCACGTATAGACTATACTACAGGCGCAATAGTGGTTGACGGTCGGGGGACTTGGCCGGAAACTGCGCTTATACACACCGATAACGCGAGCTTGGACAACGCGCGTGTAAATGAGGTGCATACAATCCATGTAATCGCGATTTATAGTTTACGATTTGCGACGCGTTTTCGCACGGCAGAATCATCGACAGTACAGGGAGTACACATGGAACACAAGGAACGTAAAAAAGAGATCTGATGAATGTTAATGTCGAGAGAGAGAGAGAGAGAGAGAGAGAGAGAGAGAGAGAGAGAGAGAGAGAGTTGTCGCATGTCCAAATGTTTGGCTTTTAACACGAATTCTCCGGATGTGCCGTTGGCACTTTTTCGTTTTTCGGTCTTCTTTCGCATTTCTTTTTCTTGAATATTGACAATTTTTTCTCAACGAAAAGGACTCGAGACAAAACTATACGTATAGATGTTCCTTAAACTCAAGAATAGGCAAGCGCTTTTTACATCACACTTTCCAAAGTTCCTTTACATATTCGGTCACTTATTTTTTAGTGTTTGCATCATCTCACTTGTAAGAGTAATAGCTTTCGCATTTGTCATTATAAAATTGAATATAATTATTACAGACCAAAAAATCAAACGACTTTTGACACGTGTGAATTTAATCGTTGATATATTGAGAGAGTTTGCAAATTTATTCGTCTTAATCAGTCTTGATAGTTTGCATTTGAACGTTACTGACAAACAACATAAACGATATAGTGTGTTACGTTAGTTTTACACGACGCGACGGCGACGGCGACGGCGACGGCGACGATGCGGCGCGGCGTACAAGCACAGTGCAGACGTGCAAAGACAGACGACGTTCACCCTTTTGGGAGGTGAAGAGGGAAAGAAAGAGAGATTATCGAGGGCGAGTGTATACTTACATTGACGCGAAACATAGTCTGCACTTGAAAATAACCCGGACACGAGTCGAGAACGAGGGAGAAGGGTGGCGCGGATACGTTGCGAACCGCACGCATAATGCCAAGCGCGAGGAGACTAACGATGGTCGTAGCAAAGACGGTACTGGGTGTCAGCTCCGTATAGACGTCCAGGGCCTTCCAGGCACCGCGCCAGGCGTTGACGCAGCAGAAGCCGAACACGCCGGTGTAGAATCGCGAGCCGAGATAATAGGACAGCCGATGCTTATCCGGATGCAGAATATCGTCCAGGCCGTGCTGCAGGACATTAAAGGCAAATAGACCGGTGAAGCCGATCGTGATCGAAGCAAAACTGCTCAGCATCGGCTCATCCGGATAGATGTAGAAATCGCTGAGTTCCCAAGTGCCGCGCCAGTAACCGACCACTGCCGGCGCGGCTACGAGGGCGGAGAATATCGTATCGAGGATCGTCAAGATGGCATAGTGCAGACGATTCGACGATCCGGTGTCTAGGCTGCCAGTCATCCTGGCACCAGCCGCACGCAGCTCAACCATTCTTACCCAATTCGAATCGAATTTAGTAGTCACGCTGCCGCCGCCACCGCCGCTCGTCATTACGCATCGTTCGCACCCTCGAGAAATTACTATCGTTTCTAGACGTATGAATATTTTCTACCTTCTGGAAGACGAGCGCGCGAGAGCGAGCGAACGAACGAACGAACGAACGAACGAACGAACGAACGAACGAACGAACGAACGAACGAACGAACGAACGAACGAACGAACGAACGAACGAGCGAGCGAGCGAGCGAGCGAGCGAGTGCGACTTGAAGTCAACTTGAAGAAACGCGCGGGCGACGACCCTAAGCATTTAGGCACGTACGACGCGCGTACGACGTTTCGTTTCTGCTCTCGGCATTCTCTCGGGCATTGTGTATATACGAGTTCGATATAATTTTCATTTAATACGCGCTTCCTATTCGTCGAGATTAACTTTCGTCGTCAACGTCCACCACGTCCTCGTTCTCGTCCTCGCGTCCTCGTCGTCATCGTCGCCGTCGTCGTGACATCGCGAATGAGTCTTCTATCTAGGAAGAATAGTGGCATGCCTTCTCTCGTACACGTCGTCGTAATACTTCCTCATCGAGTTTAAGCAAACTCTTTTGGCACTCTGCGAGATAGCGTAAATTCGATTCGTTAACGACGCTCGTCGACGCTCATCTTCTTTCACTGGTGAATTGAAAAAAGTGACTCCCGTCCGTGACTCTCCTCCAATATTATCCAAATCTCCGGTAGATCTTGCAATCCGATCTTGATCTCCGATCGTTAATCGGTTATCGAAGATAAAGAATGAAAGTGATGTGAAGGAGCAGTTGGCTCGAGTGTCGTCGCATCTACTGTCTCTGGACCAACAACCCTCCGCGTCGTACGTGCGTCGTCCGCGAGCGCTTAGGGCCGACGAACTCGATCGAGCAAACTCGATCGACTCGATCGGTCGGGAAGCGGTCGGGAAGTGGTCGAGAAGCGGTCAGGGTGACTACTGACTTGTCTTCGGTACAACCGTTATCTTTTATTAACCGCTAACCGCTAAACGCGCGGACCAGCACTATCGCATTATCGCGAACAACGTCGTCGCTCGCGCGCGCGGCATATGCTCTCCTTGCCTCCCTCGTTCTCTTCTACGCCAACCATCTCCCCACCTACGTATGCGTATGCGTTATAATCGCCTCGTTCCATCGTGTATCGTGGTGCTATCACCGATTAGAATGATCGGTGGCAGCCGATGACAGCCACGCGCGTTTACTCGCGCGCGAATAGCGAATACCCGATTCCAAGACGATTTGGTAGCAGCGTGCGCTCTGCTTTCAACTGATCGAATCGTTGTCGAATCCGATTATCATCGTCCACTTATAATCTCTTTTAGCTTTCGGTGCGCTTTCATGCATTTTTCTCACTCATTTTAGATTCATTTCAAAAAAGTTGCGACCTTCGTCACCTTGAAGGTATGTACCTCAACGAACAAGTTTCTTATGTATGTACGTAGTATTTTTCTTATTTCTTTTTTTTCTCTTCTAAACTGCAGTGTGCATTATGCAAGAAATACTCTGTGATAAGTCAGACGTATAGCACGTACACGATGCGATGCCAAATTATTGTACGTATTGTAATACGTTGTTAAGAGCGACAAACGTGAGATCAGTATGCAGCTAAAGAGATCTGAAAAAAAAAAAACGTAAAAATGGTTTATATATACTTATAGCGAGAGTGAAAAAAATCTTTAGAAAGAGGCATTTCAAACTAAATCAACAGTGATTCCAAACAGTCAACGAGAATCCATTCCATTACAAGAGTAGACTTGTATTAATTTTGTCATTTGATTACGCGATAGAGATAAAAAAAAGAATGATTTGACTACAATGGCATAATTTTTAGTCACCTTGATGTTATATTTTTCTGGGCAATGTTTCCTGCCTCCTGCATTCATTTAGCCATTGACGTATATTCATTTATTTAGCCATTGACGCTTTAGCCAAAATCGTCGCTAATCAACGATCCTTTTTGTGTGTCAATCAAGCTTGGGTTACAACATCTTGTCACCTTCGTCCTCTAATTCGTCCCAGCGAAACTCGTCAGGGTCAGATGAAGATTCATTGCTATGTCAAAAGTGTCATACGGAAGAGAAATATCGAAAATGAAATGAATTATCAAATATTTTGCTCCATCAAAGTTTACCTGAAATTATTTGTCTCTATACTTGCAATTATATCTACTATTTTCTAAAAAAGCTTTGTAATATATAATGTATGCGTGCCTTTTACTCATAAACACACACACACACGCACACGCGCACACACACACATGCACGCACGCACGCACGCATATCGCGATTTTAAAAACCTCTCAATAAATTAATCCATTGAGACTGTATAATGAGTCTGACTCACCACACACATGTATATGTGTGTCCAAATATGAAAATTATCAATTAGATTAGTTGTAACTTTCTGTGATGCAATGGATAGTTTCAGAAAATAATTTAGTTAATAAATTATTCACTTATTTGTTAAAAATTATATATTAAATATTGATATTTATAGTTCTTAAATTAAAGAATACTATATCGTATGAAAAGCTATGCATGTTTAGATTGAATCCTTGTAAAACATTCTGGAATTAAATTGTATCAATCTCAATAGCTTAATAACACATACGTAAAAACGATAGCAACATATTAATGATGAAGCTATATATAGTTAAGTATTTGCATTTATTTCGGACATTGTTTAGTGGATGTATGAAATTTTTATGTCTCTCTCTCTCTCTCTCTCTCTTTCTCGCGCGCGCACCAGAAAACTAGTATATAAATAATATTTGAAATTGGATTACTTTTCTCTTTCCTTGTTATATTTAACAATGATAGTATGGTAATTGGTCAACGGGAATTTTGGATAAAGAAGCAGTCGTGTGTCTAAATTTCGCAGATAAAATCATTACTTACGTGTCAAATACGACGCGATTGTTACAAACGATATAATTTGTGTCAAATACGAAGAAAAAACGGATAGCGTTTCTTTTGTAGATAAGAAACATACGCGTTGATTCGCGTTTGTATGGAATCGCAATGCCTGCGTATCATTCTATTATCAATAGACGATAATCGGTAAGAGCGTTTCGTAAACTTCCGGGGAAAACCAACGCAACACCGTTTTGATCTTTCTATTTGCAAAGTAGCAAGACCTGCTCTCGGCTATATCGCGTTTCTTTGCAGTTTTTTTTCCAATCATTTTACAACATTCTTTATACATGAAAAAAAAAATTAGTATCGAATCAACAATTTATTGTTTCATATTTAAGCAAAAAGATTTTATATTGTTGCTTATATGTGAAACAATGAATTGTTAATTTTGTTCTGTGTAGGTGAAAAATAATCTTTAAGAAATATCCAACAAATTTTATCGATTATTTTACCTGATTTAAAATTTTAAAATACACAATGAGAAGAAAACAAACGACTTAGCGATTCGGAATTAAATTACTTCGAAAAAAATATATTCCTCGCGCATTATGGAATAAAATCAAAGTAAATATACGTATATAGAATATGTTTGCGCAATTATTGAGCGAACTATGATTTTATCAGTCTAATACGCGATAGCTACACAAAAATTCGATAAGGCGCTCCTTCGAATCTTCCTCAGCTTCGTTATTCGAGACAACTCTTGTGATAACGTTTAAAAAAAAATTCTCTTTTACAACCTACAGAAAACAAATAGGTAATCCAATAGCTACTCTCATCACATCGTCGTCGTATGTAAAGACGGCTTCGTCGAATTAAAGCGACACAAGCAAATTTACACACAGATCAACAGTTGCAGATTGCGATCGAGAAAGCGCACGCGGAAATATGAGTATTTTTTTCCGCATGTAAGTTGGTTAATCAAAATAACAAACTTTAAATTAGACAATTGTGTACATGTATCGTGTACCGCTCCGTGTACCGTACAATTGTTAAACACCATTTGGCAATTGAGTACAGGGTCGGCTCGACACGGCGCGGCGCGGTACGGTGGTGACTCTTCAGACGCCATGGCTATCAGAGAAGAAGAAAAAAAAGAAAAAGAAGCGAGAGACTGTCGCAAAGAGCGCGCACGACTGACGATTGTCGAAGCGATATCGAAGAAATTAAGAATCGTATAAGACTCTAAAGCCAAGAAAAAGTGAAGATTCGAAATGGAAAGATTCTAAGACTCGGTAAAAAGATTTACGATTGCGGAAAATGAGGAGTAGCATCCGACTTTCACAAATTCACGAGGTTCAATATTTGTATTCGCGCGTTTTTAATCACGTTAATCACACATACGTCGCGACGCTTACGTCAATTATATTGCAAGTGTCGGCGTACTCGACGAGCAGCTCAACTACCTAATTTAATCGTATATTGGCCTCTTTTCGCGCTTATATAATTGCAATTATATATATAAATGTTATCCTTGAAATATGACCTGTGATGATGTATATCTTATCAAAGACAAGAGACTAGATTGTTGAATGTTTAACACTTACCACGTTATATCTGGTAGGAAATTGAAAAACGCAACTCGGCGTGTCGATGAAAATTATCAATGGGGTGGCTATCAAGTTTCGAACGGAACGTAGAATCGCCAAACACGTCAGTAGCGAACATGTCAAAGACGTCGTTATCCTATAGGAAGATATCGCGACAATTAATAAACATAATTGATGCATAAGTAGCTCCGCTGTAAAAAAAAAAAATATTTCGCTGTCGAATCGAATGTCGAAATCTCTACACGTCTCTACTTCGACAGCTGTTGGCGCGTGATCATTAATGTAACGTAAAATTGCGATTATATCGAAACAATGAATAACGAGTGTCACCGCTCACGGTCATTTGCACTTACCACATGTGCGTAAATAGATAATTATCAATGATGATCCAACCACCGCGCCAATGCGCGATACATGCCACTCCAAAAGTATAAGTGTACAGGACTCGTAACGCTCGATAAGGCAGTCGTTTTCGCCAACTCAATTTCGCCCACTTCTTCATGAAGACGTTGTGAAATTGATCTTTGAAAATGGTGTATGCCGCGTGCAAAGCTGCACCGAATGTAAAACAAAACCAGCTGGGAAACCTGTTAACAAAGTATTATATTGTATGTACATTCTCGATCCCAAAAAAATGCATGCTACGGAAAACTACTGAGGACAATATTTAATTTTGCCACATCTGCAAATTGAAAAATAATATATAAATTCTCGAATCTCGCGATTATCCTGCAGCGAATCATCGAAATTACTGGAATTGATCGTATCTTTCGGATCTACGACTCTCGTTAGTTAACTGTTGGCATTAGTTAAGTGTTGACCATGCAGGAGTATAACGTAAAGCTCATTGATTCACGTTGGTTGGTGCTGTGTATCGATCGACTCTCGATGGATCCATTATTAAAACAATGTTTTAATTTTTTTTCTCTTCATACAAGTACATCGAATATTCCGATTAGACGAGCAAAGTGTTCTATCACCTAATTGCTAACGACACTAAAAATTCCAACTGTAAACTACAAGTACAACGTACGAAAAATTCACGGTAAAATTTCCATACGTTGTATATAAATCGTAAATGAAATATGTAAACTAACAGCGTTTTTCACTGGACGGCACTCAGTGCGTTTTGCACTAAAACCAAAACTGTCTATTGGAGTTCGTGCCAAATATCCACATTTAATGCGCACTGAGTGCGCACCAGTTCAGCCAGTGAAATACGCTACAAGATCTGACGCTCGGCGCTAACTTTACCTGCGTAAATAGAAACTTATTAAATCTAAATGTCTCATTGATATGTAATTCGCGCGTAATCATTAATTTCACTTTTAATATTGAATCACTTGAATAATTTTCCAATTTTGAACAAGAGTTAAAATTTTAATGGATTAATCTTTAAAGCTATTTCTATAATAGTTTATAAAAAAATACTTGTTTAAACACAAACAAAGTGTTTCTTACAGAGATATTTTTAGATGCTGAAAACGATGCCGTAATTCAATTTTCACCAGCATGTCAAGTTTCAGAAATAACTGACTTGTTTAATTTGCAAAAAATTTTTGCTTTTCTACGATATTTGAAATTTTTTATAAAAAAAGATCATTTTTAAATTCTGATCAGAAATCATAAATGTATTGTTCATTCCGTATAAGATGCATTTTTTGCGGTATCTTACTTTTTAATCATGATATGAAGGATTTAATATGATATAGAATTTTGCTGAGATAGCAAAAGTATTCTATTTATGATAAAGTCATCAAAGTTCTTGTATAATACTTACAATATTCATAGTTTAGAGTTACACACATACATAGTGTAATTTATCCTGATAAATCCTGCAGATGATTCCACTAAATGTATATTTATATATAGGGTATCTTATTTCAATTGTCCACTACAAATTTTTTGAAATAAATGCATTTTTGAAAAAAGTTGTATGATCTAAATATTCTAAATAAAGGCCAAATAAATGATAAAAAAATTATTCCCTTCTTACTGCGGCTCGAGCCACCGATCGTGCGTGTAATGCGACGCAACCTCAGAAGTAGTTCCCATGCAGTTTTAATCTTTCATAGCGTGGCTAAAGATATCGAAATAAGAAAATTACATTTTATAGATGCACAATACATTCGTGACATCTGATGAAAATTTTAAGATAACGTCTTAATCTTTTCTACAAAAAAATTTCAAATATCGCAAGAGAGCGATATTATTTTTTACACGTTAAAACTCAATTATAATTAATATTTTGGAAACCTGACGCCGACGTACAGGTAAAATTTATTATTTGCGGCATCCTGTGTTTAGCAGCCAAAAATCTAAAACAAACACCTTGTACATGATTTAAAATGATTTTTGAACGTAAACTAATGTAATCGTCATCGAAAAGTCTACCTCTAATAAAGTCAACCTGTCACACTGATCTCGTCATTATTCCAATTGACTCTATTACTTTTTGTTACTCACAATTCCGCGCGACGATCCATGCTTGTCCATACACCTCTCCAAAAGCCGATTGCTAAAGGACCAACGATGCACATGGAGATGAATGTATCGAGTAAAGAAAACACTCGTTTCTTGTTGCTTCTCGATCGTTTTGAATCTTCCGATGATCCTTTTGTCGATTTAAACACATGATGACCCAAGATCTCCAAATGGCCGAGCTTTCCACAACATATGCAGTACGATTTTTCTTCCTACGATCCCGTTGTTGTGAAATTAATTATAAAGATGATCAGGTGACGGATTTCGGATGTAGATACGATAGCATTACGATTATATAATAATTTATAATAATCGCAAATTCGTCCAGTGTCCCAAAAGTTTCTAGAAATCTATCAAAACTGAAAACTTGAATACAAGTTGAAAATTGAAGTAAAAAATTTAACTTTGGAAATATTAGATTCGACACATTGAAATAATTATAATGCACGTATTATGAGTTATATCCTGTGTGTAAGTGTGTGAATAATGTATACATTATTATACATATATTTGATCCACAGCAGAAATAATCCTTTGGAGAATACGTGTGTAAATGTATTTCAGCCTCATCTGGTTCAGATCAACGAATGTCGGGCAAATGAAAAGGAAAGAAATTTTACCTTGTATGAGTTATTTCGCGTTTCCTTATCGATAATCGATATCATCTTATCGTTCTCAGCACATTCGTCATTTTCTTCAATTTCCACATTTCCAAGCGTACACACGGAAAGATGGTAGTTTTCATCCTTATCAGTAGATGTTGACACGCTGTCATGTTTAGCGACGTTTGGACGTTTTTCTTGCGATATTACCGGCGTTTGTATACGGCTGTTTGAATGATGATCGACCATCTCAGCCACCGAATTTTCTACAAACTCTTTATGGTCGGATAACGAATGCGTAACGTTTAATTCCGTATCACAGGACATATTTATTCTTTCGTATGGAAAGAAATTTGGAAGAGAAAAACTTTTTCGTTTCTAATCACACGACACGCAACACACATGCGACTGCAATTTCAACACGAAATCGATACGATACACACTGTATACACATAATACGAATGGAAATAGAGCGATCGTTTTTTATCGCGCGATTAAACGCCGCTGTTCCTTAAATGAAAAGCGAGTATGAAGCCTGGCGACTTGCATGTCGCGTTATCCACTTGCACGTACTACATAGTACACATGTATACACATTCTCTAATATATCTAACAAATAAAATACGCAACACCTCTGCGAGTCAATCCTGCGGCCGCCGCGCCGCCGCATTCCATCCTACGTGTTGTCCACCACGCAATTCATTCTTTTAATGTAAAACTAATTATGATACACGTAATACTTGTGTTGCTGTTTGATTTCTTTTTCGGATTTCATGTCAATTTTGCACCTCTCGTTGCGCATCACTACAAATCACCATTCTCGATAACGAGAGCAAGCAGCAGAGGTATCTTTCAGCTTCTTTTCTTTCAGCGACATTTTTTTTTTTTTTTTTTTTTTTAAGACTTGTACAAATCTAAATTTTGAAGATACAAAGCGCAATATTCTTACTTCTCCAAACTCTGAGGATTTCTCATCTGCTTATATCGAAGCACAATTCGCAGATCCAATTATATCCATATAACAAGTGGTAAGTAAATGATACTTGGATAATAATCACGCGCGCGCGGCGATTTGCTTTGGCGCAACATCATCACACGTGTGTAGTATGTACCTATATGTACTGTTCCATTATCATCCAAGTGCTGTTTAAACTTCAAACACGCGTTTGCGCACATCAGACCAAAAAAATATAATTCCATATTCAAGGTAACGTAATCAGCGATAAAAGAAAATTGAGATTTGGCAGTTATGTAAAATATACGTAAGATCAAATGATTCGCAAAAAAATTAATGTATTCTTCCGTTGAATCCTATCATAACCGTCTGTGAGTTACGAAAATAAGTATATAAACAAATGCAAAATTGCGAAACAAAATTGTATATTTAGAAACCTTGATGACGACGTTTCAGTTAATTATACACATTTCATTTCACTCACAGAAAAAAAACTAAATAATAAAATTAAATGTATCGCATAAAATCACATGAAAAATGAACTTATTTCATTATTGTCAAACTCATTTTTCAAGATGCTAATAGAGACAATCTAGCGATGTTTTTCTTTATTTTGCGCATTACCACAGCGATACTGTAATACTTAACTAGAAATAATAAGCTCTTCTCTGTAATAACTATTTTAACTGAAGCTGGTTTGAAAACATTTTATTGTGAATTTTACAAAGTAATAGATAAAACGCTCTATAAACTTGTATTGCATTATTTTATATTTTTCACAGACCAGAAAAAAATGTAAAATTAAAATTTAACGTATCAAGTTCATAGGCCATCGATAAAATATCCAAATTTCTAGGCCGTCTCGTTATTGATTGGTTAATCTATTGATATATATATATACAGGATGATTATTAATGACTGTTCCCACTTTTTACCATAGGAGCACGCATTTGTAATTTCTAATATAATATGTTAGAAATACGTATCCGTCGGTAAATCATGCTCCTGTGGTAAAACATGGAAATAGTCATTAATAATCACCCTGTATATATATACACAGGATGTTCATTAATGATTATCCCCATGTTTTACCATAGGAGCACGCATTCATTATTTCTAATATAATAATATGCTAGAAATACATATCCGTCGGTAAATATTGCTCCTATGACAAAAAATGCGTACAATCATTAATGAACACCCTGTATATATATTCATTTACGTCATGAAATGTATATACTATATAAAATATTTCATAAAGTTGTTTGTTTCAAACTTGACAAGCGTATACCTAGTTTACAATAGTTTCTCTCCTATTTGTATCTTTCAAATCTGATTTATATTATGATTTATCTGAGTTTTTTATTTTGCAAACTTTCGCACAAAATTCTTTTTTTTTGCTCTTTCAGTACGCTGTTCAAGTTTGATGCAAGTCTTGTAAGAGAATCTCCTTTATATATATATGTAAGTAGGAGACTGCAAGAGAAATGTAATGTTATTTACAATTTACATCTCTCACGCACTTATATTTGTATGCAATTATTGAAATACTTGCCAAGAGGTGGAGAACATTGCGAATAAAATTCATTTAAAAATTTAAAATGACAAAGAGAATCAGTCAAGTCGTTATGTATATATATGACTTTGTTGTCAATATTAACCTACTTATTCGTTTTACATTAAAATTATAATCATAATTTAGTGGTATTTCGACAAAAATGTGCCTCTTTTTTAAGAAACTTGCCTTTTTCAGCAATGTGCGTTTATCAAGTGTCAGTTTGAAATGGAAATACTAATCGAACCTTCCGATTTTCAGGAAAAAATTTGAAAATTTCTTACCAACTACTCGTTACATCAAATTCTTCAATGCTACAAAAAGTTGTGATTACTTCGTATATATTAAGATTTCGTATTTTCGTATAATAAATAACAATGACGTATAATATGCACAATATAGAAGATAGATGATGTGATTATTTTGAGATATACGCGCTCTGTATGCCCTGTGTAAATTATAACAAAAAATTTCAAGTATACACACACCTTCCCCCCTTCTATATTGCGCGCCATCTTACTTTGCGTTTTGTTCTTTTTAACAATACCACCAACAAACTTGGCTTGAAATTAGTGCCTTAGTACAAAGCAGGCCACCGAGTTTTCTTACTGATATTTATATACAATCACGTCCGCACATAAGGCGATTTCGAATATAATAACTGAACATGTGATCTTGACTTTTAATGTTATATCTGTTATATATTAAATATTACGCGTTATGTATAATTAAAATTTATCACATAAGAAATATGCAAATCGAACTTTATAATCGTACAAATTGTCCGTTACGTTTTATCTGTAATATTGTAACTAGAACTTTCCATTATACTGCTTTTATTTTAATCACTATTATCCTACTTACCTAAAAATCTTTACGTTTCTCTATTCTATCCCTACGAATTAATCGCTATCCATTGCGACAGATTCTTTAACCAAACTTTCCTTTATGTCAGATTCGTCTACATAATTATATTTTGAATTCTTCTCTTCTACAGATTTTACACACTGAAACGATAATAATAGCACACAATTGTAAAAATCAAGTTTATATACGCACGCACGCGCGCGCACACACAACGCACACGCGCGCATTGAATAATATTGAAAAAAATTAAAAATTGTACATATAAAGAATTAAAACTATCACTAAAAGAATCGACGTATGAAATCTATACAATAGTGAAAATCTAGTGAGGCATACAATAATAAAAAAATATGAAAATGTGTAGAAAAATAAGCTATTCCTTACTTCTTCGATACGTATTCTAGGTGCCATTATTTGTTCAGGATAATGCCAAGGTTTATAATTTGGATTATTAAGTAACTTCCAACTTGGATAACCCACAGAGGCTTTGTGCAATCTTTTTACCATCTAGAAAGTACAGCTTCATAAGTAAATATTACATTAATATTGTTATAATATTTTTCATAAAATGTATCTCACTTTAGGAGCAAATATTTGTGTAACTTTATTAACAAGCCATACAGGTAATTTGCCATGCGGGTCTGTGTGCGATACATAACCCAATTCGGACCCGTCTCCATTGCGCGAAGGCCTTACAATATAGCCTTAAATACAATAATAATACTTTTAAACATATAAAAGACTATGTAATGTATTATACATGTGCATAAAATGCATTTTGATCTAAGATTTTTACCTGTGAGGTAAGATGTTGCTCGTACAAAGTGTTTCCTAGGTGGATAATCTTTGTGATAAACGGAATGATTCAATATTAACTGCTCTACACCAGTATCTAACCAAGATCGTTGTAGGACAAAGTCTCTATTTTTTAATGGAGATGGACATGTCACTAAAATTTGAACAATGATAATAAAGTGAGACCAATATAAAAATTCAAACAAACATAATACTAACTGGAATAATATCCAATATCATTGTTTGGATTAAAAAATCCTATATCTTTCGATTCAATCATATGAGTATCCCAAACTTTTCTATATTCAGGATCATGTAAAACGTCGTACAATGTTTCAGGCGAAACATCGGAAAAGCGCGTTCTAATCTGTAACATAAAACTGTTCAGTCACATTGAAAGAATAAAAAAATTCATTTGTCGTAAAAGAACTTACTTTCACCATTCTAAAACTAATTCCTGGGACGGATTTTGTCCAAACAGATAGATCAGGTTTATTGTAATCTAATTTCCAGTCATTATTATTATCGTAAAGCTGCTTCAATTTCTCAAAGTCTTTATCTTCTGCAATTTTGACAACGCCAATATCCATTGTAGTAGAGTAGTCTATGTACAAGTACAATGATATAAATCTTGTGTATACATATGTATGTGTGTGTTTATAAAAAAATTACCTCTCCCTCCCTTTCAAAGTTATTACGTAATGTGTTGTCTCTTTCTATTTCTCTCTCTTTCTCTCTCACTTGGTATTCGTTTAGCAAGCTTATCGACGGGAGAATAGTGCTATCAATTCTTTTATTCATTCAATTTGTATTTTCGTAAATTTCTGCACAAGCTCAGATATTATTTAAAGATTAGAAGAATACTCAAGCATATCGATTCTCTTTATGATCCATCTACACAAGAAAAGATTATTAGTAAATTACATAGATAAAGATACAAAGAAAGAAAAGGAAAGGAAGAAATGAGGGAAGAAAAGAGAAAAAAAGGGAGAAAAAAACAATGTACATACATGCATGCTTCCGCAGTCCACGATTTCCCCATTCGTGGCCTGGAACGAATCGATGATAATCAAGTCATATCACACGTCTGGTTAAAAAGATTCGTTATCACAAATGATAAAGACTCGGGATAATTGAATGTATTGAGATCGCTCTCGAGCATGTTCAGCCAACGACGAGCTACAGTGATGACTCGTTACCCCCAAGTAGCACAGATAGCACATATGAGCTAAACGTATCGCGGACATCGGGAACTTGTATACTTGGACTACTACGGTAACACATTTTTTGGACAATGCTCGTCTTTTTACGCTCGACGCTCAACTTGTAATACAAACGCGATCGTTTTACCGTCGTTTACTCCGGTAGAAGCAAAAACGGTACTGACAGCTGCATACTCGCTGTCGTGTGCCATCGGATCACGGCAAGGATTTCAGATTCGTTGTTATATATATTATCATCGTTGTGATTCTTTCAACTTTCAAGCCGTTTGGCACGTTTGACACGTCGACAATCGGCCGCCTTGGCCTATCATCGTGACAGCTGATGCAGCCCGGTCGAACCCGGTCCCCGGTGCAGCAGCCAGATGTAACCAGGTGTAACCAAGTACAACCAGGTGCAAACAGGTTGTACAACCGCTAAAACACGAAATCGCGCTCGCGCGCAAGGGAGTGATTCCGGAATTTACCGACATCTTGCCACAAAAGAGGGAGAATGGCTGCGTTCAGCAAAAAAAAGCAGCTTTGCAACTGGTGTAAAATTCTTGGATGCGATTGGTTCTTGCCCTTGGTTCCTACTGGATCTAAATTGATCTAAATGCACAAACCAATCATATTAAAGAATTTTACAACAGTTGCAAAGCTGCTTTTTCTGCTGAACGCAGCCAATGAAAAAGAGCAAGTAGTTTGCGAACCAAACAACTTCCGAAATCACGTTGTATGTTATCAAACTTGACCAAACTCAACCAAACTGTACCAAACTAGTATCAAACTGTTCCGACTACATTGGTTAATTAGGTTAGATTATTTTATTTGCACAACGAAACAAGTGCTTTCGATGATGAATATTATTTGCAATCGTGTCACATCCCGCGTAAGTTTAAAAATAAGAATAGTGAATAAGCGAACGTATAAAATTTTCAACTCTTATATGTATAAAAACACGCAACTAATATTCTTTAGATCAGACCGCTTGTGTTTACAAGAGATTTATTAGTGAGTAGATGCAGACAGAAAGATGATTTTCAAGATATGATACATCCAGAGGGTCGAGAACCTGGCATTCCACGTTATGTAGAACGCGAAGGAGAAGACGCAAGTCTCAAAAGAGCACGGTATTCAAAATTTCATCAGAATAAATGAATAGTCAACCGACAGTTCAAAGTAACATGCTTCTTTCGGAATCTCATGTCGTATGTCATATCACGCGACACGCACATACCATACATTTACAATTTGTGAATATAACATAATGTAACTATAATATAATTTAGTGTTATTGTTAGTATTTAACTATAGTCATACTTTATCGTCAATAATATCAGAATCATTGTTTATAATCTGCAAATGCAAATTCTCGTTACATTTTTGCAATAGGATTTATTTTATTTATTGTTATTTTAGATTGACATATCAGTCTCGTAAACGTGGAATGTTAGAAAATGGTCTGCTTCTCAGCACCTTCGCAAACAAATATTTAAATACGTTTGATGACAAACAATTAAGATTATATGATCGACTTATAAATTTGCCATCCAACGATTGGGATATATTCTATTGGGCAACTGGCGTTAAACCAACTCCACGTGAATTTGATAACGAAGTGATGGACTTGCTGAAAAAGCATATTCAGAATGAAGATCGACAAGCTAGAATAACACAACCAGATTTATAAATAATATATTATGTAGAACAGAGTACCTAAGAGAACTTAACGTATAGTGATATTATAGTCTGGATTCTAATGTAAACTTATTTAAATTATGTATATTAAATTATGTTACAATAAAAGACAGTAAGGAATTTAAAGCGTTATTACTTGAATTTAAAATTATACTTTTCTTGTGTATCCATTTTCATTGATTAGTTAATGATCAAGACATATTTAATTTCTAGTCTAAATAAATATTTAATCTTCCGTAAACCAGGTGGGAAAATCAACATGACAAGCTGTGTGGGGTATTTCATATCCCAGGCTACATTTCACCTCAATAATACTTCACCACTATTTTAATGAAAGAGTAATTCTACTGTCACAATTAATTCTTTCTTGTTCTTTGAGTCATAAAAATAAAATAATAAAAAAGGAATAAACTCTTTAATCTTTTAAAACAAGAAAACAAAAAGTAAAAAGTTGTAAGAATATTTAAATATTGCTGGAATACATTGTATCTCACTTTACCAAAGATTAACAAGATCTCATTTACATACAAAAAAGTTTTTATTACAAGTTTTATTTTACATACATGTCTGGTGTCCACTTAAATATCAAATATAATTTTGCAACGTTTATCAAATTGTTTTATTCAATAAAATGAACGCCATATAACAACTTTTGATACCAAGTATCCCAAAATATGTACAGAGATTATATTTATGCACCATTACAAATGCTATAAATAATTTATAATAAACAGGAAGACTGAATCAAGCAATGTTCATGTATCTGTTGGGGTTTGTAAGATATTGTTTTGTTTGACTGAAACTTGCAAGTCCTACTTCTTTTTTCACAGTTGCTGTTGAACCTTTTGTACTTCTTGACGAGCCTTTTGATGTACCTTGACGACCTTTTCCTTTCCATGCACTATAAACAAGTAAATAAGCTATTACGATTATACAAAAAATACATAGTCAAGTGCATGCAAGTGTGTGTTTTATCATGTTATGTACATGTAACAAGAAAGATGACATACGCACATATGCACCCTTCCCTTACCTCGAGCCACCCCTTTTATATTTTTTATTACTCGTACTGTTAGATCTACTGCCAATCTTTCGTTTCCTGCCACGACTGGCAGTATTATTACTACTGTAAGAGCAGCTGGAATTATTGTCATCCCAGGTGTTGTCATTATCATCACTATCCTGTGCTTCATCATTTTCATTTAACAATCCTAAACATAAGAGAATAATCAATAATGTTGAGTACTACTTTATACTTAATACTATGCATATCATACCAGTTTTTTCTGCCGCATATTTTTGTGTAATGTTTAAAAGAGGTTTGCCATATTTGACAAAGTTAGCCTTAGTAACGTGTGGTATTTGTAACATGGCTTCTTCGGTTTCTGGTAAACGCTGGCTCATAACTCTAACAGCTACCATATTCATAATGGAAGAAGCGGAAACATCCAATGCACCAGCGATTCCTCTTATTATCGTCATCAGCTCGGTATAGCAACGATCTTGCAATTCCTTTATAATACCATCGACTTTCTTTGTAACTGTTGAAACTGTAGCCACACCACTTGTAGATTTATTAGATTGTCTCGTTGGAATTTGTACCTATTCAGAATAGAATAAAAGCGCAACACGTGATGAAAGGCAACAGATAAAAGAAAATTTTCTATATAGTGATATGATACGAATATTTAAAATGAAATGTAAACTTATTCAATTATACATTTTGCATTCTAGATATTCTGTTAAAAACATAAATTTACCTTTACATCTTTTTTTGTCATGAGTTCGCTCGCTTTTGGTCCAATTGTCACATATGCGCAAGCAATTTCATTATTAATATACATATATTCTCGTAAATATTCTTGCAGTATCATGTGGTGCAAAAGGCGTTCTATGTCACTTTTGTTCCACGATTTGCCACGACCATATAAAGGATGTTTTGTTAAACCTATAAAAAAAATTTATTTGTATAATTTTTTATACAAAATATAACTAAATAAATTATAAAAAATTCAATTTTTCTTTCTCATTATCATTATTATATACATAATAAAGGTATGTAAACCTGATTCTCTAATTTTTTTCAGATCGCTGCCCTTAAAAATATCTGTTAAGAATACTACTGTAAGTTTCTTTCTATTACTAATATCTCGTACAGCTTCCATAATCTTTTTTGCATCTTCAGTAACGTCCAACATTGTAATCTCGTCCTAAAATTATTAATTAATAATAATTTCATTTAAACAACTACATTTCTGCTGCGATAATTATTCCATTCAATTATATGTAACATACCTTACATCTGCAATTATCACACGCAGTTATCTTATTCATGATACATTGTTGCCTATCAAATATCTCTCCAAAATAATTAAGCTGTAGCGATCTACGACAATCTGTACTATTTTCACAAAATGCTACCATTTTAAACAAATTGTCCATGTGTGTATTTATGACTTGTGGGCTTGGGTTATCCAATTCAAGCATTTTTCTGATTCGATGCATATCTGAGTAATTATAAAATAGAATGCAGTCTGCTGTTTCACCATCGCGACCAGCACGACCACTTTCTTGATAGTAGCCTTCAATGGACTTTGGCAAGGCTGCATGTATAACAAAGCGCACATTTGGTTTATCAATCCCCATTCCAAAGGCTATAGTCGCGCATATAACACGTATCTAAAACGTATATATGCAGGCGTGTTAAAATATCATCATTAAATATAATTACAGTAAAAAGATAAAAACACGGCACGCGTATATGCACGTGTCTATACGCACATACACAAAATATATAAAATTGTACATCACGAAATATAATTGTAACGTACATAAAACATTAAAGTGCGTGTAGACATGTATAAGTACGTTTTCATCTTTTATAATCGTATTTTATTCGCAGAGTATAATAACATACTTCATCGGAAATCCATTTTCCTTGACAATTGCTTCTTTGAACATCTGAAAGTCCTGCATGATAACTTAATGCTTTAATACCATTTTTTTTCATTTGTGCAGCGTAATCATCGCAATCCTTACGCGACAAGCAATATACGATGCCGCAAGCATTTTTAAATTTTGTCATTATCATAGCGACAATTTCATCGGAACAATTTTTTCCCTTCTTCGCTATTATACTATATCTCAAATTAGGTCTGTTGAAACTGGACATGAACCTAAAAAATGTAATCGGTGATCTTTTTACTCTTTTTAGTATAAAATATACGCGCTAATAATTATAATGTATATGTGTATGTGCGCGGGCATGTGCATAGAAAACATACCATTTTGGATTAGTCATACCCAATTGATGCAAAATATCCGTCCTAACACGTGGCGTAGCCGTTGCAGTCAGGGCCATTGTTGGCACTTTAGGGTAATTGTCCCTGAGACATCTTAATCTTTTATAATCTGGTCTAAAATCGTGACCCCATTGACTAACACAGTGTACCTCGTCAATAACAAATCTTGCCAATAATTCTCTCTCGTACAGATTAGTCAGAGTACTACATAATTTTGGTGAGGCGGAGATTTTCTCTGGTGTTACATATAATATTTTGAGAGCAGGTTCTTTTTTAGAGAGTTCCCTATATATTGCCTCTGCTTGATTCTCTGTGATAGAACCAGATAAATGTGCCGCAGGAATCTGCAAATTTAAAATCAAGAATGAAGTGAAACGATAATAATAGTACATACTCCTGCAATGTGTACGCTTATTATATCATGTTTTTATAATACATTATTTCTCTCATTATATATCTAGTATGTAACAATACTTTATCTTACGTCAAGTGAGATAAGTTTTTGAACTTGGTCTGAAATAAGACTTTTTAATGGTGAAACGACAACTGTTAATCCTATACTTAAGAGGGCAGGCAATTGATAACAAAGGGACTTTCCACCTCCAGTTGGCATTAAAATGAAACAATCAAATCCCAAAAGTGTTGCATTAATAGCTTGCAACTGATTTGGCCTGAAAGTATATAATCCAAATCTCTGTCGAAATATCTAAAATAAAGAAACATGGTTAATATGTGTAACATATATTATTACTATTGATCATTGAACGTGTATGTGAATTACTTATTACATACTCTAACAAAGATGAAAATTACTTATCAAATACTTATATACCTGTAACATTTCTCGCGAATGTGGATATGTTGTACCATCAAATTCTCCACTAACACCATCATTTTTATAATTACCAGTAAATTTGCCATATACCACACTATTTTTTTCACATTTTGAGTTTGATTTGTCATCAGCATGCTCCTTGCTCTGTGCCATATCATTCTGTGGCCAATCTATAAATGAGATTATGAGCAATATTATTTATTGTATTATCAACACGCGCGCGCGCGTATTGGTAATACAATATATATGTATGTATATATGTATATGTGCATGTATGTATATGTATGTATAAATAAAACTCGTAACCTGTAAAATCGTCATCGTTTATATCTATATTACAATTTTCTCCCAAAGCTGGAAATTGTTCTAATTGTTGTGTTAAGGTTTCAACTTTTGTAGCAAATCCTTGATTGATTCCTATAAAATATTTTTTTACTAAGAATTCCAAACAGAAAGCATTGGCAATTTCTTTATTATCATACCTTGAGATTTATTTGCAATAATCTTATGTGGACTATCTGGACTATCTAAGATGACATTTCTTCTTAAACTAAACATATCTTTTTTATTACTTGGTGACGTTTTAATACTGTCATTAGATGTATCATGCACGGGAACACAATCAGAATCCATGGAAGAATTCATTGTTTTAGACATTTGTTGGTCCTTTTCCCACATTTCTGCTATTGTTTTCGAAACTTGAGCATCTAATATTGTTTTGACTGGTCTTTTCAATTGGAAAGTACTCTTCTTATTTGGAACTGTGGTTTCATTCTTAACTGCTGACACAGGTTCCATGTTATTATCATGTTTCTTTACATTTGTTGCATACGATTCCATTACATTTGCCAAATCTTGACGAAAGTCTGTTGTCGCTTTTAATATTGAAGAATCTGTGGCTATGAAATTGTCATAGTCATAGCCACAGTCATTATCATTTAAGCTCTCGGACATGCATGAAATTGACGTTGCACCTGACTTTGACGTTGAAGATCCAAGTGTTTCTGAGGACTCGAATAAATCCTCCTTTTCATCTTCTTTTGATAACTTTGATAAGCTTGTTTGTATTAAACGTAATTTAGCTTTTACATGCCGATGCAGACCTTGCAACTTTTTAAAAGAGCATCGATCAAATTTTGGAAATTGTTCCAATATTGGTAATGGAATTAACTCAAGAGCAGTATAAAATTTGTCCAGAATTTCAATTTCAAGTTCCTTTAAATCTTGGCGTCTTTCAAGCAACTTATCTTTTGTAACAGGTACTGTAGACATTACTGATTTTTGTTGAATGAATTCAACCCATGAACCTAATTGTTTGTTTAAACCTAAATCTTTCAGATTCAATTTAATATCAGGGCCAACCCCTGCCCAGTGTTTTCTCGGTGATCTCTCGCCATTATACTTTGAGCTAGGGCTATCAACGTCAGACTCTGAAATTATAGCATTTTTCTTTTCATTAGCCATTATATTATCCTTTTTAGGAGTGCATAAATGTTTATTTTTTGTATTGTTAGGCTTTATGTTATCGTCATCACTGGATTCTATTTTTATCTTTTGTTTATTTTCCTTTAATAATGTTGCACTACTAGAAGGAAAATATTCATTGTTGCATTTAGCATATTGATAAATTTGTGATGCTTGCTTTGTCTCATCTTCTATTACCCTTTTAATTGGACACTGATTTAAACGCAAACATTTTTTAACATTACTTTTGTCTTCCTCACTGTCAGAAGACTCAGAAATAACACAAGTTTTTTTTCGTGATAACTTTGAAAATCCAAACTCTTTTTTAATTTCCTGTTTTTCCTCTGGTGGGTTTTCAACACGATACATTTCCATTGTACTACAAACTGTATTTATTCGTGTTTTAAGTGGACTTTTGCAAGAGTCTGAACTATCTGAATTATCCTGCAATTTAAAATACCAAAATCATACAAACTGTTTTCTAACAAATCACAAATGTTCAGTAAATCACATTGTATGAAGCATATTAAAGTATATGAATTAAAAATAACATTTCACCAGTTTTTTTTATTTTTTATCAAACAAAATTATATTCTTACAAGATTTATTATTGTGTCTATTGTTACCAAGTCTCCAGCTATTCTCCTTTGTTTAGCAAAACATAAATTATTGGTTAATTCATTATTTAAATCAGCTTCCTTATCTGTCAATGATTTTGATTTACTAAAAAATATAAGTACTCTTTAATGTTAAGAAATATTATAAACATAAAATAGATATTGTACCAGTAAAAAAAAATTCAAATATATTGAACTGTGTATGTATGTATATATCTTGGTGTGTATCTTATTTCGGACATTTTTTTTAGCTAGAAATAAATTATTCCTACCTAGTTTGCAGAACATTGTTTTTATTAGTTGTCTTTGCCAAAAATCCTACTATTGTAGATTGATTGCTTTTTTGACCAACCGCTATCTTTTTCGACATTATTAACACAAATATTGGATAATTAACAGTTTGGCAGTGTCTGTTGAAACGTCAATATCTCTCAACATTTGTATAGACGTTTAAACTTGCCTCACATTAATTAAACTTTGCAAGCTAGAGCAGAACGTCCTCTGTAAAAATATTAAGGTAATGGGTAATATAACACGTTCCAAAATTAACTGCCAGTACTGAAAATCTATAATATACATAACGTGAACTTGGATTTTCAATACTGACAGTGAATTTCGCGGCACGCAGCCCATCTCTCATTTAAAAGCTCAGTTGTTTACTCATGCTCAGACCTGTATGTATGTACATATTTAAAAAAAAATACTTGACAATTTGATGCACGAACAAAACGCACAATTCTTGAAAAATGATATTATGTGACGAATATGCTACACGCACAATACATTCTATATACTGCTGTATCGCTTAGTTTTGGTTTGGTATTTGTTGTATATTGTGGCGCGTACAAGCGCGTGCAAACTGCAATGGTGGAGGCAGGTGAAGGTTAGAAAAATCATAAAGCCTGATCCAGACTACACGCAACAAACGACGTTCGATCAGCAGCCAATCAACAGAGCTTGCTGCTTGGGTAATTGTTAAGAATACTCTAACAACCTCCAATTTTTATGAAATTAGGCTTATTCGACGCATTTTCGCACGAAACGAACGAATCTGGGACCTGCTGGGACCCTATTCTTAAAAACGTGCGAATAACTTGTGTATACGAAAGTGCTAAACAGCCAATGGGAAAATACTATCGAGTAACTCCATTGGTTGTTTTGTCACTTTCGTATACGAAAATTCTCCATATGATTTCAAGAATAAGGCCCCTGACCGACAGGAAAAAAATGTCGCTCTGCCCCGCGCAGCCCAGCGCACTGGCCCCGAGATATCAAGCATTAAAGTCGACAACTATTGAGGTCCTCTTTGATACTGACAAAATGTAGCGACTTTGTGATAAACGGTATGTTAGATTTTGGATAAGTAGCAAACTTCATTGATTAATTGCTGCTCGACGTTTACCATTTGGTGCAATAATCCACTTTATGCCGGCCGCAGATCAGGACCAGCCAGCGCGATGACGCGATTTTGTAAATATAAACATGTGTACAAATATGTATTTGTATCGACATGACTGCGCATATAAAAACTGCCGGTACTGAAAATCTATAGTTCACGTTACGTGTACTATAGATTTTCAGTACTGGCAGTGAATTACGGAACGCAACCTAATTGTAGGGAACAGCTGCGGAGTGCGGAGTAGCAAGTATTATAATCTGAAATTAAATCGATTAATTCTAATTGTAAATAATTAGCCCACGATTACGTAGAATAACTTCACGATCGTTGTATAACATAGTATACGATTTAAAAATGCATTTACACTTTACATTCATGTATCGATATATACAAGAGTATATCAAATTTACATATGCAAATAAAAAGTATTGTCTTTAAAGTAGAACGATATGCATATCGTTCGAATTTCGCAATTCTCTTCAATTGACCGCGCTACGCTGCCCTCGCCTATCAGTAAATTATCACTTACAAGCATATATCTGATATATGTATATAGTGCATGTATATATACATGGACACATTACAAATCTCGTTAGTCTTGTTCTTTTAGTTACCGTGAGATATCAGTAAAGGTTGAAAGTTGTTTTTATATTAATTTTGTTCTTACATAAGTATATATGTAAATTTGTCAACTAATGGTTTATTGATCCATCACGAAATTACCAACAATTCCAATAGGGTGTTACATCTAATTTGTTCTTTGTAAATAGAATTAATATACTTTCTCCGAGTCTAAGATATATTAAAAATATACTTTATTTATACTTTATTTAATCTGTATTATTAAATTTAAATAAGACTAAGAATAAAACAAATTATTTCATAAAATAGAATTAAGCTATGAATGTATGTGAAGAACATCTTAACGTAACGATAGATGAAAGTGAAATTATTATTGGTGCCAAAGACATTATAAAGAGGATTAGACCATCCTGGCCTTTGCAACACCTGCATTTCAAGGTAATAACTCTGTATTCTTTTGTTATGTAAGTGATAGCGACAGATAGACGAGTAGTAATACTTACAATTAATTCAAAGTTAAAATTGTATATCTCTTTTAGTATTTAATAAGTAGATTTGTTTGGTTATTTACAGCACTCTTTTATCAATTCATTCAATTTATCTAATGATAAGTTTTATTTTTATCTCTAGTTATATTGATATGTGATACAGTTTCAATTTCTCTCTTTTATAGAGCATTATCAAAATTATATTTTAATTATATTCATATTTTTATTACATTTGTACCTTTGTAAATACAGACATATTTCAAATCACAATTAGTTTTATCAAATTTATTAAAAAACAATAAGAAATACAAATATAGATATTAAACTATAAGGAGAAAGAACTGATGAGAATATACATAGTTAGCACAAGTAGCAAAGTATAATTCGATAATCCATAAATTTACCTAATAATTAAACTTATTACAACTATGAGAATGTCATTTTTTTCTTTTATTTCAGGTATTTACTGATGGAAGAACAAACAAATTGATAGGAGTATGGCATTCGGAACATTATACAGATATGGTCCTGATTAGAATTTATGGCAATAATTCGGATTTACTGATTGACCGAAAAAGCGAAATAAAAAATATCCGGGTAAAATCTTATTAATTTTATATTTTTATCCTATTCATATTTAAATTTATAATTTAATTGCTGTAATTTATATGTATTTTTTTTTATCAATGTGCACATACATACAAGTATTATACACAGTGACATGAAGAAATGTAACAAATTCAAACATTATTCAACATGTAAAGAGAATCTAATGTAAAGAATAAATATTTTGTATAGATATTAAACAAGGCTGGCTACACTCATTGCATTTATGCTACATTTAACAATGGATTTGCCTATGAATTCTTAGAAGGTGAAACTTTGACCACTGAAACAGTAAGGAATCCAAAAGTATATCCATTAATTGCGAAACGTATGGCTGAAATGCATAATCTTGATTCTGAAAATGAGTTTATACCAAAAGAAGCTTTTATTTGGGAAAAAACGAAGAAATTTATGGAAATTATGCCTAAAAGATTTTCCGATTCCCTCAAGCAAGCAAAGTAAGCGCGATTTACTATAGATGTTCTTATTTGTATATTACTTAAAATATATCTAAATGATGAGTTGTTGTAATGATTTCTACTTTAAGGTTTGAAATGTTGATACCATCCTATGCGATATTGGAGAAAGAATATCAGATATTGAAAAGTACACTTTCCCGAGTGAATAATCCCATAGTGTTTGCTCACAATGATCTTCTACTAGGAAATATATTGTACAATCAAAAACAATCGAGAGTCGTTTTTATCGATTATGAATACACTGCACTAAACTATCAAGCGTTTGATATAGCTAATCACTTTGCGGAATTCGCCGGTAATTACGCATTTTTCGATGTCTTGAATAGTTTAGAAAACAATACCTCATATATTGTATCCTCTATTATACATATAACTTCAGTGCAACAAAGTATAAAATTATAAAGAAAGAAAATTTTTCACAATTTTTAATGTATTTAAGGTTTTGACGAACCAGATTATTCTTTATATCCGGATAAAAATTTCCAAAAAATGTGGTTGAAAGAATATTTGCAAGTGTATAACGCGACAACTAACGTGTCCGAAAAAGACGTTGATGAATTATATTGGCAAGTTACTCAATTTGCTCCCTTGCCACATTTTTTTTGGGGCTGTTGGGCTATTATCCAAAGCGAGCATTCAAATATTGAGTTTGATTTTTTGGCGTAAGTTTTTACTTAATCGATAAAAAACATTTATATTGTATTATATCAAATTTTATGATAGTAGAAAAAGTAAAGAATAATAGTGAAGATAAGATAACGACAATAATACTCATCGCCAACATATTATCATTTCCTTGTACAATAGAAAAATTAAGAAAAATATAATATTAATTAAGAAAAGAAATGCTTTGAATAATTATTACATTGAATTTTCACGTGACTTTTCAGATACGCTGCAATACGTTTCAACGAATATTTTCGATGGAAAGAAGAAATCTCTAAGTTGAAAACAGAATATGACGAATGAAACAATGGCATGTTTAAAAAATGCATAGAAATAACATGGCATTTTCCAAAATATGCATTCCCGTTGAAATATTTTGTCTCAATTGTATATGTTGGCAATTGTATTATACAATGTATGTATATGTATATTCTATTGACATGCATAATGTGTACATTATGTATTCATATGTGATATTATCTGTGGATAACTGTGGCCTAACATGACCAATATTTTATATATTGGTGCTGCTAGTGTGCAATATATGTGTACAAATATATGCATCTTTATATGAATGCAATATATTAAAATAAGCAGGAGACAAGATTGGAATAATTTTTAATTTAAGTTTTCTCTATACATAAAATTTGTCAAAATACTAAGATTGTCAATATTAAACCAAATTATATTAATATTGTACCCTCGATGATAATTCTAACAATAGGTAAATGAAATCGATTTCATTATTAGATAGTGTTATCTCTAACAATGAGTGGCGAGTGACTAATATCGATTTATGAAGATATATAAAATTGATTGAAGATAACAGGCTTTAGTCGATGACTTATTAAATGGAAAGTATAGGTACTCTTATGTAAAAATCGTATGTGCTTTTCTTATCTATTAATACCTATCCTATAGGTAGGAATATTTCGTAGGTACATACCCTGCAGTTTAGATAAGTTACCAACAGGTATTAAATCTGTCTTATCGATGTCATCGTGTTATCAGTAATCGTTAGTCGATGAATTAGAGTGATTGGAGTCATCTTAAATGCAAACGTGGTAGATGTCGCTATGGGCTCTCGCTTCCCCCCCCCGCCGCCAGTTACACTAGAAAACACACACGCACACATTGATCGTCCATCGCCCGCAAAATGACCGTTTCCCGAAACGAACGAGAACGATCGCAATAGTAACAATAGTAGTGATTGTGAGTGATTGACGTAGCGCTACTCGCAACGTTTGTTGTTGACGGTTGTTTCGTGTTTCTTGTCGTACACGTCTCTTTCGCAGAAAAAACATACCGCGAACATTCGGTTTGCCAGACGAAAGAAAGAGAAAGAAATATAGCTTCGACAGTTTATATCTGATTGCGAACGACACAATATCGGCACCGTTCCTCGATGCTCGTTCATCGATAAACGACGTCTCGACACGGTGACGATATCCGTTTATTCGACAGTTTTGAATAATCTCGAGGGAGAATAAACCGAAATCATTACACCCGCAACAAAGTGCGTAGTTTGCTGAATTGCGTACATCTCGTCAAACTCTGGAAAAGGAAGAGAGGAACGCTACATTCTTTCGGTCACACTCCGCGCTTGCCAATCGGTTACCGAAAGATGCACATCACCTGTAAATGTTTGAACGTGTCTATCGAGTCCAGGAGCACCGAGTTACAGCGGGTTAACATTGAATTGACTGACCTAGAACGCGCCGATGCATTTTTTCGTGAGGTGAATAAGTTTTTTTTTTGTCATTCTTTGTCTTTCTCTTTCTCTTGAAAACTTCTTCTAAATACGATGAAATTTTTGAGGAAAAAGAGAAAAAAGAAAAGAAAGCTGAAACGCCTGAGAATCCGCGAACGAAGCACTCCAGCCATTCCAGGCTCCTTCTCTCTCTCCTTCCTCTCACCCGCTCTACCACAATGTTATGTTGACCGGTATGAATTCAGAGTTTAACCATTTTATCCTCTTACATCGTGCATGATGAGCACGATACATCACTTATCCTTATTGTTTACTGAATATTAAATAAGGATAAATAATATGCATGAAATGGAATGCACCCATAGAGACTAAATTAATTTTTTTGGCATTTTTTTCTAATTTTGTCATAGTGATATTTGCACTAGTGTCATACTGTCGTGATAAATTATTTATGTAATTATAATTAAAACAAGGAACAATTAAATAATTTATTAAACATTTACCAACCACATTTTAATATGACAGATCTTGATTTTATCTTTTACAGGATCTGGCAACTGTATCAGAATTGAAAAATATTACAAAAGAACAACCTGGTTTGATGGAAATAAGAAATGTTGGATCATGGATTATACATCGTTGTTACAATTGCTCGATGTATACTCATGCAGTTCATAGAGAATATGGTGCTGCTTTAGTCCTTGTTAATAACAATATTCTTGTAAGTTGTTTGGATAAAATGTATTCACCATATGCAAAAAATATTTAGTTACAAAATAGTCAGGAGACAATCATCTTAAAACAATGGCTCCAAATTGCTTTTGTCATAAATGATTTGTCTTATTTGATACACTTGGCTTATTCCTGTTATATTGGGTTGTTGAAAAAATCATGACACATTTTTACATATACATTTAAAAATGTGTCATGACTTCCAACAACCTAATACATTCTTATTGCTGTTGACGTAATAAACTATTTAATAAATGATATATTGTATAATTAAAGATGTTTGTTTTAAGCATCATTTAATATAGCTATGTGGCTAATTTTCGCAATGACGATTGTCTCTGCATATGATATTAGTTATAGATTACAGACATGTACTTGTGTTTGGTACTCGATTTGGTATTTATATATAATAAATTACAAAAACAAAACATCAGATATATTGTATATTTATGAATTTTATGAATTTTATGAATTAATTGACCTCTGAGTGATCTCGTTCGTTTATAAGAAAAATTGATTTATTGTTTTCAGTTATCTTCCGAAGACATAAATAAATTGAAATTCAATCCGGATTATAGTCCAGTGTTTAGGATAGTAATCAATCATAGTTTAGAAGATCTTGATGATTATCTGCAACAGCCTAATAAATTTTCTGGTAAGTCAACATATGTCTAACATATTTACATGTTCAACATGCATTAATTGTAAGTATCATTAGATTGCTAAATGGTTAATATATATATCATAATATACATATCATTTGCTACAGCAAAAAATCAAAAACCATCATTTTTTAATTATTTGCAAGGAAAGGAATCTTTGGGATTCTTATTACTAGTAGAACGACATGACTGCTTCTAAAATTGAAAAAAGGCATGAGAAAAGAGAATTTTGCATCAAGAATGTTGCAAGTCAAAAGGGGTGACTTTTAATGATTCATTATAATAAATGAGACTTCAGTATACTAAATAAAGAGCTAATGATATTTTTGTTCCTCTACAATCAGATTTTACAACAATTATCAAAATTGCTTAAGGCTCCTGACTCCTCAGCCGAGAACTCCGCGTTGACGGTAGCGACATTTCGTTGCGGACAAAATTAGAACTAATACACGTGAAACGTGACAGATTGACGATGAAATGTTATCGTGCATGTCATTTTGTTATTATGTGTTTCATTGTAAAAACATGACTTGTCTCGTATTTACCAAATTCGTAAAAATGGACCGCGAGTAAAGTTTCTTTGAATTTTATACATAAAAGTACATTTTTCACTCCTTTTAATAGCTATCCGTGTGTTTTCCTGTCTGAATAGACGTCACTTTACGTGCTTTTTACGACTATTTACTGACTGCTAGGCGAAAAAAGGATAGTCGTGACCGATATTTAGAAGTGTTTTAAAGCCATCTGATTAGTCTGTTTTATCCAAATTGGCATTATTTAGAAATGGCACGTCGGACAAAATTATGTGCCCATGTGTTTTCCTGTTTCAATTGCTTCACTTTACATGCTTTTTACAACTATTTACTGATTATTAGGCGGAAAAAGGATAGTCGTGACCGATATTTAGAAGTGTTTTAAAGTCATCTGCTTAGTTTGTTTTATCCAAATTGGCTTTATTTACAAATGGCATGTCGGACAAAATTACGTGTCATTTCACGCAATTTCTCGCTTCTGACGTCACGACTTCAATATGGCCGCGGCGAGTACTCAGGAGCCTTAAAAATGATATTCTTTTAATGATGCAAGACATTCAAACTCATTTTCTAACCTTTTTTTTAATTATCATTAATTGTCAGGTCAATTTGATGCTACAAATGCTTTGAACACTTAATTGACCAAGCAGAATAAAAAATTTTACTAATTGATCAATCAAAGAATACTTCAAAGCATTTATAGTATCAACTTGATTGTACCCATTATTTTAGTAAATAAATAATATAAAATATATATCATCTCAATGTTATGTCTTTCTTTTTTGCCAGTTTCACAATTACCTAGCACGGTTCAAATGGCCCTAGATGGATTACAACGACAGCTGGAGGAAGCTGTACAACGTCAAACAACAGCGATAGAAAATAAAATACGTGCGTTTACTGCAGAGCAGTATCAACTGTTGGAACAATTTCGTGAAAGAGCACACAACGAACATAGGCTATTATCAAAGTATCATCATCTTACTTATTAAGAATGAATATATTGCTATTATGTAATAATAATCGCAACTTTTTTTTTTTTTATAATTAGACTAGTATGTAAAGGAGAAGAAACAAATAAGGTGACCAATAATATAGAAACTCCACCAACGACTCCCGATGGCTTTAAAAATACCTTGACTACCTCTGCTGCAACTACAGTAAATCCAAAGTCCAATATAATATTTAATGACACAGAAGTGTCCAGTGGCCCATACGTTAAACAGGAGACAACCATCAAAGATTCTTCTAAAAGCAATATTAACGTAAGTTACTTGTTTAAAGTTATTAAAGTTTTCTCAAGCACATTATTTTATCAACAGATTAAATTTTTATTGTAAACCTATGAACAATCAACTTTGTAGAATGAAAGTTCGAGAAAAAAAGATCCATTGTATATTTGTAACAAGGAATCAGCTAGCTTCGATACAGAAGCGTTGTTTCCTTTTGAAGGAATAGAGGATATAGATGCAGCTGGCCAACAACTTATGTGGTCTTCAGAAGAGGGATCTGACACCGATGGTATGACGTATTAACATCATTTATTGTCTGTATAGCAACATTTCGTTTAGAGTTAAATGTATGTAATAATTTGTTCAGATTCAAGCCAAAACGAAGGGATTCATATGCCAAGAGGTCAAAGGGATAGTCATTCCACGTTAGCTAAATCATTACCTGTCACCGTGCCTGTCTTCCCTTCTATCGTTCGTCGTACGGTGCAGGACCAAGATGATGACCAGGTAAAGCTGATTTTCACATGATTTTACAATATATTCGTATATGTATACAAATTATATATATATATATATATATATATATATATATATATATATATATATGTGTATACACATGCACATGTGCGTGTACATATATGTATGCTACAAATAATTTTTATACATTTCGAGTCTTTTATCGCTATTTGATTAAAATATACTCAAGATAAAGAATAATAGTATGTATTTATATATGATTTATATAATTACAGTTGCCAACTGATCCATTAGATCCGCACAACATTCGAGCTTCAATTAAAGCCTTAGCTAAAAGCGTCCATGGTGATACGGTATTTGGAGATTTACCACGTCCGAGATTTTCTACTCAGATCTGATTTACCAAGTGTGATGAGAAAACTTCACTCATCATTTCTTAATTTTTTGATACAATATATCATAGTCTCTATCATCCGTCATTTGTCTTTCATATAAAAGTTAATGAGAGGTTTATGTATACTGGAAATAAATGTGGCCGGTTTTGCAGACAAGTACACCTTGCGTATTTCTATAAAATAGAAACTTAAAAATATGCCTTAACTTATGTTATCTAAATTTATTAAATGTAAACACATTTAAGAAAAGACAAAACTTTATATGCTACTTAAATTGGATGCTGTATTTGCAAATATTGCGTTAAAAATAATTTAATAGACAAAATGTATAAAATGTTTAGAATTGATTTATATGTCTGCAAAATTTTGAGTTGTCTACTGCATCAATTTGGAACTTGATAATTTATTCCGGCATACTTTAATTGTGTATGTTGTTGTAAATACTTAAATACTACACAATAGACTGAATTTTTTATCGAGTAACTTGAGATTAATTTGACATTGCGGCACAATAATAATAGTAGATAACTACGTTGTGCTTTTCGCTTGACGCATTGCCACATTGCTGGTGCTCATAAAATTATGTGTGCGTGTGTGCATGCGCGAATGCGTAAATATTTTACAACATTAATATTTTGCTCGTTTTGTCAAAAATTTAAATACTATTGAAAAATGCAAAGGTAATGTCAATTATGCACAAGAATGCTTTATAAGAAAAATTATATAATTAATGTGATAGAAAAATACAGCGCAAATGTCAATATAATAAGAATACGGAGACCTTACAAAGAGAAATTACAAACTATAATTTCATATGTAGAGTAAGGTCTAAAGCAAATTATTGTCAAACGCTTCTTATAATATCGCATATTTTATTATAAAATAACGGATATCTTTCCTGCAACTAATTTTTTTAACATATTGACTGAGTATTAAATATTAATGAGCTTAGATACTATGCAAGAAAAAAATAAAACTTCATTGAATATAATATAATTATGGTCTGTGCTTTTGATAAAAAAGAAATATTTCATCTTATCACATTTGAACATATATTATTGATTCAAGTTTACTTATCATGAAACACTTGTAAGAATATTATTATAGCTTTGTGAAGTTAAAAATATATTTCTTGATATTTTTCCAACAGTTTGCAGTTTGTAAGTGCAACATAGCATTACTTTTTTTTACCCTTAAAACATTAAGATGACATAACGCGTAAAAATGACGAAATAAATCTTGAACCATTCTTTTAATGTACATACTTTATTATGAGAAATTTAAATCACTGTTTATTTTATGACACAATTTGACACAGAGGGATGAGATGATTAACATACTTTGCTTTTATATATAAAGTATATGTATAAATGTATGTTCAAAATTATGTAAAAATTTTCTATTTAACAGCTTTGCATTATACAGACGTAATATCGTGATATAATTATTACCATTTATTTTTAGTTCTACATTTCTTTTACGAGAATGGTCTGATAAGTAGTAGGATTTGAAATGAAAACACAATATTCAGTGTAATCAGTTTTACCATCATATACCCCCATTTTTCTAACAACGCCTGTTAAAATTTCAGCCTACTCCGTCCATTAGTTTTGTGTTGGCAGCCAATTAAAGTGAACGTCTCAGTCATTTTCATAAATATGGAAAAAGAGCAAATGATATGGGAAAAGAGCCAAACTGGTCGAATTGGCGTACAAACTGCTCCTCCATCCACTGTATTCTCCAAATTTGGCTCCCAGCGACTTTTTCCTGTTTCCCAACATGAGAAAATGGCTCGCAGGGAAAAAATTGTTCTTTTTCCATATTTACGAAAATGACTGAGACGTTCACTTTAATCGGCTGCCAACACAAAACTAATGGATGGAGTAGGCTGAAATTTTAACAGACATTAAAAAGATGGGGGTATATGATAGTAAAATCGGTTTCGCTGAATATTGCATTTTCATTTCAAATTCTATTGCTTATCAAACCGCCCTCGTACAACTGAACTGAATGAATTTCTGTCATATTTTGGAAAAAATTTCAACTTTTGATCATTTACGTTATTTTTATAAATAATCATGTATGTATACTTATGGAATTTTTCGATACTGTCAGTGAGCAAGAGTAGCTTTATTTTTTGCCGCAAGCTCCATTTGTGCAGCGGCTACGGTCTTCATGCCATCCTGCACAGCCGAAAGATTAGCTTTCCACGATACAAGTAAATCTCGCAGTTGCATCCATTGCGGACGACCAAACGTTCTATGCATCGTGCTCGAAATTAATACTTTACGACCAGCTTGATCCATGCGAGCTCTCACAAGTTTGGTTTTTAAAACTAGAATAAATAAATGATTGAAACAATATTATTTATATTATTTTGTAAAAATATCATACGTAATATTTCACATTTCTCCTAAAACTCTGTTTCTTAAGCAATAACAAAATTGTTGAATGTCTCGATAACTCGGTATCAAAATATAATTCTACCAAGTCAGTACGAATTCATTTAATATACCCTGTTAACAGGTGTCTCCACTCTTAAATGGGCAATAGTGGAAACTATGTTATTTACAACAGGATGTATGTGTGTTGTCATTTATTGTAAATAAAAAGTTAAAGACTAAATAGCTTACCATCAATTATAAAACTTTCTACTTCAGATTCATCAATTTGCAATTCCTCTTGTATAGTATCAAAAGACATTTCTGGATTTGTCTCTGCAAGTTGCATAAAGGTCAACAGCCTCATCTTCTTCATGTTTTGTTCATGATTTAATCCTACAAAAGAAAAAAAAGTACATTACAATTTTGTTTTTTTACACAAAATAAATTTAGTATCTTATATTACTCTACATTATTTAGTATCTCATATTAGACTAAGCATTTACCAAGTTGATGCTCTACAAATTCTCTATGATGTTGATAGAAATGCAAATATGCTGGTAATTTATCTTGCACAAATACAAGAAGTAAATCGTGTATCAATTCTCCTTCTAAAAATCTCACAGGTTTCAAAGCTAAAAGCGGATCTAACAAAAATGTATTTGGATCCGCTAATGCAGCTAATATACAACGCTGTGCATCTTCTCTAGCTGCAGAAGCATTCTCAGCTGTGTAAGTTCCCAACAGTTCTACCATGACGGCTGCTGCTTGCTCTCTAAAAAATATTTTTTTCATATAAAAAAAAATATATATAGTATGCATATGCGTGTGAAAAAATCTGTGAGGTCATACCCCTGTTTGCAGCTTAAAAGAACTTCATGCAGTAAACGCAGCAATTTTTGCATTTGCTCATTCGATGGAGGAAAGGAAGCAAATTGTTGTTTCAATTGATCTATTCCACTATATACAGCTTTTACTTGATCAACATTGCGGGCTATTTGTACCAAGTGATAATAAACATGATATCTCATTGGAGAATCATCAGCAAGAGATTGAAATAAGAGCCATAAACTGTAAATATATATTGTTGTTACATTAATATGTAGGCTAATATGTAGCATATTGACTTTATAACTAATATGTAGCATATTGACTTTATAAAAATAAATAATTTATTACGCTTTTAAGCAAACCAATCCGAGCTTGTAGCCAGGTGCTTTTACAAGTTTCTCACAGAATGCCAAAATTAAATTTTCAGCACGTTCTGTAGGTATCTGTAATAATGATGAAAATAAAAAGGTAAATTAATATTTATGTGTAATAATAAAAGAAAAAAATATCAAATATGAAACTTGCCAGAATCATAATAGAAACAATGTCGTTTAATACAGTTTCTATTTCATTTTCATTTCCTTCTTTGAAACATGCCTCACACACCCCAATAATCTTGTGCAAATCATCTTCTATGCCTTTAGGAGATTTCTCTTCGCTAATTTCTGCACCAAGACTCTTAAAATATACTCTCAATTCTTGCGCCTAACAATAATATTTAAACATTATTTAACCAATATATGTAATACTTTTACTAATGCTTCTACAGTTAAGGTACATGTCGATATAACCTAAAAATGATGTAGACAAATGTTTCAAAGATTTATACGATATGTATATGCCAGATATATTTCTAAAAAAATTAGCTACAATTACTTTTTAATTTTGCAAATTTACCTGATCATCCAATGGCAATTCCATGAAAATTGGCGGCACCTGCATCTTGACAAAACGATAACACGTTTTACGTGACAAAATCCAAAAATTCAGCTAGAGTCGGAAGAAATCTGAAAACTAGAAAGGGGGAAATGCTGGAACTGGAATACTCCGAGTCGTTCAACAAGCAAGATTGCGTTCCAAAATTTATCGAAAAATAAAGCGTTGTAACTATTTTGGGTCTGTTCCGTTTCTCGAGGTTTGTTCTGTTTGTTTACGTTGCATGCTTCAACATGATAATTATGTAGCACACATTGTACATACAATCAGCCAAATATTACACAGGATTTACTCTGTGCTTGCAATATCCAATTATTGATGATAATTGATGATCCAAAATCCGAAGATTTGCTCATATCGTATGCTTCAAGCTCCAAGAGTACTTGAATCACTTAGATCACTTTTTCGTGTGCAATCACAACAATATTGATTTGAACGTATTGACATTGAGTGCGTTGAAGTAAATAGGAGTACGAGCTTAGCCAAATTCCAGGGGATCAGAGCCTCGCACATAAAATGCATAACATAACATAAGCACAACATAAGACCGATAAGCTAATGAGCATCCAGCATAAAGTCGCCATATTGATTTACATAAGATTCCCATTGATCCAAAGGCTTTATGCTACGCTTATGCTCTATTATGCATTTCATGTGCGAGGCCCTTGAGGCCCTTAACACCGCACAAGCATAACATAAGACCAAAAGACCAATAAAAATATTGTGTAAATCAATATGGCGACTTTATGTCGGATGTTCATTGGCTCATTGGTCTTATGTTATGTTCTGTTATTCATTTCATGTGCGATAGGCTTTTGTCTGGAATCTGGATAGGCTCATACTCCTATTTAAAGGCCTCGCACATGAAATGCATAACATAACATAAGCACAACATAAGATTAACGGACCAATGAAAATGTTATGTAAATCAATATGGCGACTTTATGCTGGATGCTCATTGACCCATAGGTCTTATGTTATGCTTGTTATGTTATGCGTTTCATGTGCGAGGCCCTTTACTTCAACGCACTTCACCAATTATTGTGATTGGTGACGAAAAAGTGATCCAAGCGATTCAAGTACTCTTGGAGCATGCGACGCGAGCAAATCTTTGGATTTTGGATTATCAATCAACATCAATAATCGGATATCGCGAGCACAGAGTGAATCCTGCGTAATATTTGGCTGATTGTACGATGTGTGTTGAATAGGGTAACAACTGATAATAGTTGTTCGATTCCTCAACGTAATTTACGTAGTAGGTAACTTTCCAACTTTTTATCAAGTAGAATAGTAAAAAAAAAAACTGAATGAAAAGTATGTATTTCTCGCATACCACATATTTTTTCTAACAATGTAGTAACCGATTCTCGAGTTTTATTATTCATGTATTTTTAAATAGATTTTCTAATTATAAGAATTAGTGAAATATAAAGAGAAAGAGAGTTAAATTGAGGTTGATAGTAATGAACATTAAGATAAAATAAAAAGAACCTTTAATCATAGCTAAAAACTAGATGATATCGAGTACACACATGAGAAGAGCTTGTATTTATTTATGTAAAAGGATATTATATGTGAAATAAACTTTATAACTTGGGACCATTGAGAAATGTTATTGAAATTATTTTGCATAATTTTATTGATATTTAATTAATTATATGATGCATATACAATTGATTAATGAAAAAAACACTCAATTATCTTGTAAAATCCTAACATTAATATGAATGCAATGCAGAGTTTTCATTCTTCAATGTTTATTTTATGAATATAGATATTATAAATCACTGGAAATACAAAAATACAAAAAAATCAAAGATTTGTCAAAATTATAATTAATATAAAGAATATTTGAATTTTTATCAAATATAAAATATCCATAAACTTAGAAGCTTTTATAATGATGTTGAAATAACATATCGTTAATTTCTCTTAAATTAATCGCTTTGCAAGCTGCGTCTACAGCTTGTGTCATAGCTGGTGTACCACAACTGAAAACACCAATCTTATTTATCTGAAAAAAGAATTGTCTTGCTGTACACATAATGTGAAGAAACAAATATGATGCAATAAGGATCCAAAAAGATTATATGATAAATAAAATTAATATATATTTATATGATAATTACAATGGTAATAATGATTATATATAATAATAATAATGATGTTGTGATGATAATAACAATAGTAATAAAGTACTTACAGTAGGATGTAACTTTCCTATAGACAAGAAAAATTGAGAAAACTTTGGTTGTCCAAAATGTGTCACAGCTTTTAAGCCAGTAAACAAAGACTTGTTTGAAATCTTTTGAAAATGACGTTCACAAATATACTGTAAATAATATTTAATTATTTATAAAAGTCTGTAATAACAGGCTCTAGTCAGTTATAACAGGTGCATTGTCTTACCAAAAGTATCGTGCGTAGGTCAAATTTTTGATAGAATTGAGTAACAAAGATATGAATAGATACTATGTTATTGACATCTACTTTTTCGAGTTCTCTCAGTATGTCAACCATCCATTCAAATTGTTTTTGTGTTCTTGTTACCCAAAGAAAATATATCTATACATTGAATAGTTTTTTATTTCCTTTTTTTATCACACAATATTGATAGCTATAGTTATTACCTTTTTGCAACCAAAGTTTAACTTGCAGTTTGATTTAAAAACGATATCTTTAAGTATCGATGCAAAGGGTGTAACACCTATGCCACCACCAACCATGATTGCCACTTGATATTTATCCCAATCTTGGTGACCTTCTCCATATGGGCCATCTATGTGAATCTACAATATCAAGATTTGAAAATGATAATAATATATATCAAAATTTCATAATTAATAAATATTATATATATAATATTTTTAGTAAATATCTCATGCAATATTATTTGTGCAAATGTATGTATATAATAGTGATAATGATAAAGAATAGTAAACAAAGAATTTGCAATATAATGCAGATTTACCATTGGCAAGTTTTCATTAGACGTGGTACACAATTCTAGTTTCTCCCTAATATTTGTGGTCCATGGTCCAACCGCTCGAACGTGTATACTTAAATTTGTTTCGTGTGGCGCAGAAGATAAAGTAAATGGATGATACTCGTTTGTCTTTAACGCTGGGCATGCTATTCTAATCCATTGACCAGATTTATATTGAAAATTTAAAGGTTTGAGAAATGTTATACATGTGACACCTACAATAAATGTAGCACGTGAATTTATCTGAGGAATAAGATGAATAAATGAGAGAAAATTACAGTCAAACAGAAACTGTAGTATAAAAGTACCTGATGGCAGAATTTCTGCTTTGAGTATTGGTATTTCTATTGTCGTTCTAGTTACAGTTACGACTTTATCAAGAATAAATAGAACGGCTGGTCCCAGAAAGAAATAATGAAAGTACGGTTCCTGTTAAAGATGGAATGAATTTACACTCAAATAATAATGCAAATAATTACAAATGTAAACATTTAATTGAGTTTTATAGAAAATCAATTATTGTCAATTACTTGCACTAATCTTCCACTGCCATGTAAAAACATCAATATGTAGAAAATTGGGTACAAGGAATGTACAAAAGAGAACCAGTTGTAGAATGATTTGCGTACCATCGATAACGAGCATACAAAAATTAATCCAGTCAAAATGGTTAAAAGCATTCCCGTTATACCTGTCATTGTACCCCAACACCAGTAGTGAAACTTTGGAAGTTCGTGCGTCCTAGATGTCAATAATCATGTAACGCATGCAACGTGCGGTATTATGCATTGCAAGACGCAAACAAGCGCGAATAACGATATAATAATAAATAAAATGATTAAAATAATTGAAAGGCAAGATAAGCTTACGCGTGGAAATAATTGCGAAATAAACACGTCAGATCATCGGCAGTTTGCGTAGATATATGATAAAAGTTGAAGCCATGTCCAATAATATGTAACACTAAAAGTATTAAAAGAAAAAAGTTACGTGGAGAAGAATTTAAAGGGAAAGTACACGATTATATATATATGCAGGTGTGTATACACAAGTTATACAAGTTAAGGATATCTCACCAGTAAACACCAACGCCCAGCAAGCGATATATTTATGCATTTCGATTGCTGAATCGAAAGGAATGTAAAATTGCAGAATTGTACTTCTCAGAATAGTGATAGTGTTATGACACATCATAATTAATAATGAGGAATAGGTAAACATCATAGCTGACGCTGCACCTCTCGTTATAGTCAAACCATATCCTAATATTCGTCTCAAGCCAGAATGTTCCCGTTGTACGGAGTAATCTGCAGTGAAAACATTCATTGCAAGGCACAAAAAGTTGATTAAAGATAAAGATAGTTTATTAAAGATGTTTAAGGATAAAGACGTACAATATACTCGCTCTGCAAAAATCCCAAGTAGGAACAAAGTGTATAAACATATCCAGAATATCTGCAATCGTTTGTTAGCAAGGTATTTCATTATAGGATACCAATAATCATCTGAATGTTTCTTTATTTCTTCGACAATTTTTTCGTCCTTGTCGATCATTTCGCTATTACTTTTCCTTCTCTTTGTATCTCGTTCGCCTTCAATTTTCCCTTCAATTCTGAATTGCAATTCGCTGGGATCGGCATAGAGGCTCTCCACCGTCTTTTGTACCTCACCGATAAATGTTGATTTAACTGTTTTCACACCCGCGTGAAGTTTCCTGTTGCTTTTTCCATCCGTAGGTACGTTGAATTCTAACTCCGCGTAATTAAATTTATTATTAAAGTCACTTAGTATCTGCTGAAAATCTTGTAAATTTATCGTTTTTTTATTCGCCAAGTCTGCATGAATCATCATGGATTGCACTAAAGTTTCCAGTTCATTGTCCGTGACATCAGCATTGACAGTCTCCATAAATGATCTATGATGGGTTTAATCTTACGTTAATCTTACGTTATTTCTCTGAGAGATGCGCGAGCAAAAACTTTTTTCCTATTTATGATTTAAAATAAAACTAATTTATAGTTCGTTTAAGCAGATTTTCATGTTTTAATTAAAAATCGAAGGGATAACAAATGTAGATTAATAAACCTTGATCTCGCAATCAGTTTAATTTACTCTTTATCTTTTTTTAATTCTTAGAATTGGAATAAATTAAGATTGATTATAAATCGAGATCAAAGTTAATCTGCATTGGTGGAAATGGACACAACATATGAATAAATAAGGATGCTCTAAATCTTCCAGACCCATGAGGCAAAAGGGACATTAATCATTAGTGTCATTACTATCCTAGTGGATAATAACCCTTATAAACTATAATACATATAAAAGAATATGCACAAGAGGGCATTGAGCAATTAAACAATTTACAAATATACCTCAACATATTTGAGAACTCTTCTCTCTTTAGTCTTCCCGTGCCATTGATATCATACATATCAAACATTAATTTCATCTTCTCTTCAGCGGATCCCTTGAGAAATATCACCAACATGTCGACAAATTCTCGAAACGATATGAAGCCATTCTTATCCTTATCCACTAGATAAAATATCTGCAAATTTAATTTTTCGATATATGTACCAAATATTCGCATTAGATTGTTATTTGGTACAAATGTACAACCTTTTTTACGAATTCAGCGTCCGGTCTCATACTCAGAGCTTCCGCAAATTCTATAATGGTCAACTCGGTGTAAATTACTTCTCGTGCCACTGTCGAATCTATTTGTAAGATTTCCTCTTCTGTATGTGCGATATGGAATGCCTAAAAACATTTCGTAGACATGTAGATATTACATGTAGAGTTTCGCCTAGTTAAAATAGGTAAATACACACTTTACATTAAAAAAAAAGAGATAGATACCTGTGCAAATACAACGCGAAAAAACATTTCTAATTTTTTTTGACGGTGTTTTTTGGTTATCGCTTGCTTCAGTAAGGCATGCGTGGTAGTAGTCATCATTTGCACTAAGCGTGTATCCTCGGACGTTGCAATTTCTGATATAAATTTTTTGAACGTTTTTATAAATGCATTTCTCAAAAAATCAGAATCGAACTTCAACACTAAATCATAACTGTGATCTACGCGAATCAACATGTAATAACTGTCGGATGCACAATAAATCTGTAAGAAAAAAGAAAGGTAATTAATGCATGTGCGCGCGCGCGCGGGCGCGTGTTAAAGGAAAGAAAAAAAGAAAAAATACCATCGCGTTGCTGTTTGATGAAAAATCCACCGCACGTATCAAATATCCCAATTGATTTTTCACCTCCAGTTGCTTTGTTCTTATATTTGGCACTAATATTACGCGTCTTAGTGAAGTTTTTGGCTCTTGCCATTCGCTAGCTGTTTACAAAGCAACAATTTAATTGATATAAGTACATACGTGTAATATGACGCACGCACGCACCCATATTTGACGACGTGCTTGAAAACTTACCAGTATGTATAATATCTATATTATCGCTGCAGTCTACTTTCCTAACATTTTCTTTCACTGTTTTTCTATCTATGAATTGCATCTTGAAAACGATAAACGTAATAAAACCTGCGTGAAAATTAACGTTAAATGATATGAGATCGTCATGAGATTGTAGTAATAACAATAGGATTTTTACCACAGAATAGTGTTGATACACCTAAAAATGTTAAGATGAAGGATACATTGCTGTTCGAGAAAAAATCATAAGTTTCAAGCTTTGTGCAATTCTCAATTGTGTCTTCATTTATTTGATCAGCATGAAAACAGGGACCATTTGTACATCTGCCTTCTTTCACAATTTTATTATTGATACAACTGGGATGTATACCATTCACTGTAAATGTAACAATATGTATCTATCTTTTAATTGCCATCCAATAAATTTATATACCATCTATTTACCCGTGGTAGGAACTCTAAAAGGATTCCTTGGAATATCATTCCAGTCCATTTTAGTGGTACACATTAACACATCGTAAAACGATAATTGTTCCAATCTCTCTATTTCCTTGTCGGTGAAAAGTCTACGTGAAAAGAAGATCGTGTCGAATATTTATTGAATCAATCATACGGAAAATATGGAACATACAAGCGTAAAACGGTAAAATTAAAAGCAATAATTTGCGATTACGCACCCATTTGCGGTATTATTATACCAAAACCTATCACCGTCGCGAATTCGCTGAAACTGATCACGGATGATTCTTTGAAACAACTCTCCAGGTCCGTCACCAGTCTCTAATATTCCACCTACCCAGACGTCCACGTCATCGAATGAATTGTTGTACAATCTGAGAAATTCCTCCCGGATCTTGCATAAAGTACAAATGATTATATATACATATATAATCTTTTACACATAAGTGTTGCGATCAAAGATATGAAAAAATAGATTTCATACAACATACCGATACATCCACGCGATTAAAATGCGATATGTGTTTAACTTCCGCTAGACCGTAAGCACGACGGGCACTATTGTAATCAGGTACCCCATGATCACGTCCTCTCTGAATATTAAGAGCCATTAAGTCCCTTCTGGAAAATTCTAGTGGACCAAATAAACTGCCCCGCAGATCATCAATAATTTTATGATCTTCTTCTTCGCATAATTGAACAGCCATACCCATTAATAATTTCTCCACGTCGATAATATCCTTTATTCTCGTTAAATTGGCGTAGAGAGAGTTCTAAAGAACGATTCAATGTACATTACGTGAATTTCAAAATCAAAACTTGAAACATTCATAAAAGAGTCAGGATACCTGTGACATCCAGTAATTGTTGCACGTTCTGATTGGATACGGTTCCAAGGAACAATTATTCCTCCCATAGTTGCGCAAGTATACACCTAATAGTGCGACTATAGCGATTATCGTGCCAATGTCATTTTATTAAAATTATTATAACGCACACACATTAGATCGTAGTTTATATCTTTGATTATTATCTGCTAATGTTAGTTACAAAATCAAGTTTTTACTTTAGCATCATTTGTTTTAAATATTTAATAAATAGCAAGGTTGAAATGATCGCCGAAGCGCTGTGAGCGCTGAAGCGAACGTAGCCATAATTGAATGGAAAAAAGACGCAAACGAAAATACGTCAATAAGAGCAAATAGGCCATGCATATAAGTATGGTAGAAAAATTAATATTGTTCGCTTGATTGGAGCGTTGCTTGTAATCGTGTCAAGGTCGATACAGATATTGGAAACAATATTTATTACAATTAATAAAAAGTTATGACCGTTATTTACCTGGTGGAACCAAAGTATGCCCGAAGCGAAAAGCAGCTGACTGGAAAAATTGTTCAATTTGCGGATCGATATTGGGATTGTAACCTTTGAACAACGAACAAATTTTGTCATTTGGATTGCAAGCAAAATTAAATTACAAGTAATTTTAAACGAGAATCGTTATCTGTGTCGTGTATACGAAATGGAAAATTTCTTTTACCTTCATACACAGGAAGCATGTTCCCTAACCACGAAGGCAACCATTCGTTGACGATGATGTTTTGCTGAGTCGCTATCACCCATTTACGGGCCTCGTTATAAATCTTATCGCTCGACCAATTTGGATTGTGGCGTTGAACGTGAGACGCTATAAAATTGTGCCACCTGAACCATATTATACCAAAAGTCAGGAGAAACGGATTTTCATTCCCTCGAGGATTTCCTAATTCTGAAAAAAAATTTCATACATACGTTCAAATCGATAATCGAAAAGTAGAGCGAACAAAAATAAATTTGCTCATAACATGTATCTTCCTCGACTGTTGACAAGTGTAAATTGTAAACGGATACTGCGAGTAACGCAACAGCGTATCTTCACCGAAACGTCTCGCAGATGGGTGACGAAGATGACGGTGCGCGATGCACTGAACATGGCGCTCGACGAGGAATTGGCTCGAGACGAAAAGGTGTTTATAATAGGAGAGGAGGTCGCAGAATTCGATGGGGCTTACAAGATAACGCGCGGCCTCTGGAAGAAATACGGCGACAAGAGGTTGATCGACACACCGATCACGGAAGCTGGATTCTGCGGTATCGCCATCGGCGCGGCGCTCTTGGGCCTAAAGCCGATATGCGAATTTATGACCTTCAATTTCTCCATGCAAGCTATCGATCGTATCGTCAATGGCGCCGCGAAGAATCTTTATATGTCCGCAGGAAGATTCCCCGTTCCTATCCTGTTCCGAGGTCCAAACGGTAACGCCAAAGGTTTGGCCGCGCAGCATTCTCAATGCTTCGCCGCGTGGTTCATGAGCACGCCCGGCTTGAAAGTCCTGTCACCGTCGACCTGCGAGGATTACAGGGGTTGCTTAAAGACAGCCGTGCGAGATCCCGATCCCGTAATCATGCTAGAGAGCGAGCTTCTTTACAACATCGAGTTCCCCCTGTCGGATCAAGCTATGGACAAGGACTATCAGATACTCATCGGCAAGGCTAAAGTGGAGAGACCTGGCAAGCACATCACTTTAGTGACGCACGGTCACGCGTACGTGTATACGCTTCAAGCGGCCGATTTGTTAGCTAGCCAAGGTATCGAGGCGGAAGTTATCAATCTACGATCACTGAGACCTTTAGATTGGGACACAGTATTCAAGTCGATCGGAAAAACACACAGGCTAATGACCATCGAACTCGGCTGGCCTAGATGCGGAGTAGGAGCCGAGATCGTTGCGACGGTGATGGAGAATCCAGTCTTCTTTCAGCTAGACGCACCTGCGGTTCGATGCACCGGCATCGACGTTCCAATGCCTTATTCAGAGAAGATCGAGTACGAATGTACCCCGAAGGATCACCACATAGCCGACTACGCCAAACGCATCTGTGGCACAAAATTCTAAAGTTTCTGATATTTCGCAATTTATAGAATAAAGTTCTTCACTCACTGAAATATCTGGTGACACTCTCGGTGTAATGCCGTGAAACGTATTGATGATGATGAATAGGCGGCGGTGGATTGGCCATCGGTAGTCTAACGGTGTTGTAGTCGGGATAAAGAGGAGGAAAGTCTGACGACGCGAGTTGCCCACCCTCCTGCAATGTTCCACTGGCAGTTGTTCTTAAAACGTCAGACCACGCTTTGGATGTACCGTAAATCAATCCACCATCTATGAATGGCGTAATCTCGTTCAGCTGCGATATATGTCAACGTTTAGACTTGAGTACTGGTCGGTCCCACTATAGTCTAACATTTCACAAATACATCTGCGTTTCGAGGAAACACAGGTCGAATTCGCTATCGTACCTGTTGACGAGGATTATTCGGCGAATGACCCGTCCGATGATCGTACCGCGTACGTAAAACGGGCATTGTTGTGTGTCTAAGATTAGTGTCTAGCATTGTTCTGTATCTATGATTTTCCGGAATTTTTATGTTGATATACTCGGGTGGACATGCCGGTCTCTGAGCATCTAAAATTTCCTCCACCACCTGTTGACCTGTCGAGCGAACATTTTTGGTAAATTGCACTTGTTCCAGTTGTATAAAATATATTGCTCTATAATCTGTAGAAGCATCATGTCTAATTTCCAAGATCCTAAATATTTAAAAGTGTGTGGAAACAACACACACATCTAATAATAGTTGATAAATATGCGTACGTGTGCACGTGTGAAATTTTATATGCATATCCAGGGTGAGTCATTTTAATCAGCGCATGCAAATAACTTGTAGAATGCATTGTACATAAAAATGTTTCCTACAAAAGTTGTAAGATTTCAAAAGATCTATTTACTGATCTTGTTAGTTTGACCTTAGATGGCGTCACCAAGGTCAGATCGAAATCACATTAACTTTTTTAAATGAAACACTATTTTTGATTCCAAAATATAATAGCTGGTATCAAGAACTTTCTAAAACATTACAAGAAAGTTTATTTTTGTTAAGTACTTTTCGTGTTATGAGGCTTGAAATTTATAATACACTGTAGTTTTCAAGCCTCACAACTTGGAAAGTACTTAATGAAATATAATTTTTTTGTAGTAACGCCAGCTATATTAGATTCTGGAATTAAAAATAGGGTGTTCCAATAGGGTCCTTTAAAAAGTTAATGTAATTTCGATTTGACCTTGGCAACGCCATCCAAGATCAAACTGATAAGATCAATAAATAGATCTTTTGAAATCCTACAACTTTTATCTGAAGCATTTTTTCTAAAATGCTTAATTTTCGAGATATTTCGCTGTCCCGGTACTTTTTCTGCACCCTGTATACATGCATGTATGCATTCGCACACATAGACATATTTTAAAAATGGTCGTAGACTATCGTTTCTTGTATACCGAAAAATACAAGGAGAGCGTTTCTCCCTGTTCTTGATTTAGATCCAATTTTCCCACTCAACAGCTTCTCACTTATCTCTAATGGTTTTGGTCTTTTAGAGCCTGAAGGTTTATACACTCCATCTTCATAAGCCGCTGGCAGTCTTCTTAACAACGGAGTATCAACTGCACCCAATTCTGGTCTTCCAACGTTATTATACCACCCGTCGTAACCAGGATATTCGATTGCAGTGCGATACGGTGAACATTTATTCGGTTCATTATTATTTCCACCCCAACATCCAGTAAATAACCAATCTGTCAAGTCCTTATCGAACGTTTCACGAACCAATTTCTTGTCCGGCTTCTTAAAATCTACCATGTAATAGAGACGTATATATTTTTATGTTAGTTCAATATGCGAAAATTCTAAAATGAGAAAGGAGGTTAAACTTTACATGTTATCTTACAAGGGATAAGATTCACAAAGCTATCAAATTTATAAGCAATTTATATCAATATTGGGCAAAATTTAATCAATTTATCGATTAATAATAATTATGACTAAAACTTTAGTTCTTTATTTAGTTGCTTTAAAAAAACTTCAGGCATTAAAAGAAATTAAATTTTAAGGAATAAAATAAATTGATTAAAATAAATTGTATATAATTATGATTCAATTCATTCGATTAATTGAAAATAATTGCCGATTAGGTAGTTGATCGTTAATGTGATTATTAATCGTTAATTCTAGTCATTTATTTTAAATTGATTGATGGCTGAATGACATTAATATAAATAAAATAATAAGTTACTGACTAATATGAATTTGTGACTAACATCATTTTGAATATCTTTTTGATTTGGCAAACGCATTCTGTAAATTCATAATTATTCATAAAAATTATAATTTGTTTAAATATGGATTAAAAATTAATGATCAATCACATTATTTTTTAACAAAAAAAATAATTATTAAATGTGTTTTTTTGTTTCAATAATCAATCGTGTCCATTATATTTATCACATTAAATTAATTTTTAATCGATTATTTCAGTTAAGAGAAAATTTAATCGTTTAATTATATAAAATCGTTTGACAATTAATTTCATTAATTGATTACACGTTAATCATAACTATATATATTTTAAATTTTAGTCCATTATCTCTTGGTTAACAACAAAATTAATTGACTAATACCCAATACTAGCTTATGAGATATGTATACATACGTCTATTCAAATTTGGTGCAGGTGTTGTAGCTTGCCGTCCCGATGCGTTTTGTGCGGTAATTAATAAAAAATTAATTATGACAATAAATATGTTTAAAATAAGATACATATTGTCTTCTATTAATGCGACACATAAAAAACATACGTGTACTATGCGTATGTCACATAAGAATTATCTCTTCCAGGACTCATTTATTCGGAGCTGCAGCACTTTCTACCGAATGGTATCGTTTGTGACGACTTCTTCCTCTCCATGCGATAAGAATACACATACAGGAAAAAATATGAATCATTGGATATAATTAGATCGCGAGCAATATGATTACAATACAATATTATTTCCTTTATAATTCATTAGATGTGATTATATAAAAATTAGACTACAGAAGTACACGCCAAAGTAGCGAAAAATGTATGCACCGAGAAAGAAAGTTCTTTGGTTCGCGATCGTCACTAGAATCACAATATTAATATTACAAATAATTTTCAATGTATTAATCCCCGATCATCAAGCAGATGCATTTAAAAGACCTTTGGATTCCGCAGAGAAAGTTTTCTTCCAGGATCGAATAATTTATTTTCTATTTAATGGTCTTACACGTTGGGACGGAGAATATTTTTTACATATTGCAAGATATGGATACACATACGAGAACATTCTCGCTTTCTTTCCATTGTATCCAGCTACGATTCGCATCGTCACCGTTATTTTGACGAAAATATTTCCTCTATTCAACATTCAAAGTACGATGATCATTGCTGCAATTTTGATTAATTTCATATGTTTCGTAAAGTCGGCTATTATCTTTTATGATCTAACTGAGCGTGTGTTTCAAAATACTGTAACAGCGTACAAAGCGGCGATACTTTATTGTATAAATCCAGCTAGCATATTTTTCTCGGCTATATATTCAGAATCCATGTTTGCGTATTTGACATTTTACACTATGCTCGGAAGTATCGAGTATATGTCCAATATCTATTTTCCGTTGGCTTTATCAATTTTGGTAAGATCAAATGGTGTCGTCAACATTGGCTTTCCTATATATTTCGAGTTTAAAAAAGCTCTATCTTTATCTAATTCAAAGAGAATAGAAAAGCATCAACGAAAACATATTATCGACATATTATTAGTCTTATGGCATATTTTAAAATCAATTAAATTAAAAAATTATTTCACCATATTAAGCACAATGATTATATCGCTATCTCCATTTATTGTTTTACAAATATATAATTATATGAAATTTTGTACTTCCACATTCGATAAGTCGTTATTGCCAGTTAACGTTTTACAATATGCTGTAAAAAATAATTTGATTCTACCAGGTAGAACAGATTCATTGTGGTGTAACGCTAGTGTACCTTTAGCGTATTCATACGTACAAAAGACATATTGGAATGTCGGGTTCTTAAAATATTATCAATTCAAACAAATACCAAATTTTATCTTAGCTCTCCCAATATTGTATATCATGTTGCAATGTATAAAAGAATTTGCTTGTGAATATAGGAATGAATTGTACTTGTTGGGATTTTTTGATAGCAAGGCAAAAAGCAAAAATACTATTAAAGTAAAATATCCATTAAATATGTTTGTCTTTATAGTACATGGAGTATTTCTAACTATGTTTTGTTTATTTTTTGTACACATCCAAGTCAGCACCCGTTTATTAGCCTCTGCAACTCCCTTGATATATTGGTATTGTGCGTTGATCATGTCTCACAAAGGTACCGATCATATCGATTTACAGTACGAAAGTAACGAAAATATGTGCTCTAAATGGAAAGTATTTTTTTTATCTCAAAAACGTTATACATTGCAAGATAAATTTGTTTTATTTTACTTTATAGGATATACAATCTTAGGATGCTTTATGTTTTCAAATTTCTTGCCATGGACTTGATACGCCTATAAGACAGAGAAAATATGTTCCCATATGTATGAAACATGCTGCCTTTGACTCTTTTTTTATCGCAAAAACGTTTCTAAATAAAGGCTCTAAGATATAAAGCTCTTGTACGTGTAAAGAATGAATCCTTGAAGTCGAAAACTGCTTGTAAATATTATATTAAAATATTAATTTTGTATAAATATATATTTAATAATAAGGAACCTATTTTTATATACTCTGAAATAAGTACACATGTATATATGTATAGATTTTTGTGAACTAATGTTACTCATTGATAAAATATTTGTAACATGTGAAACATTACCTTCTAATCATTATTTATATGATATATTCCATATATTCCATTTACAATCCATGTATACAGTCAATAAATATATTAGCTTGGTTTCATATGTAATTTTTTATGCTTCAATATTTCGATGGGCGTGAGATATAATGTTAGTGAACAATCAGGACATTCGTATGCTTGACTATTAGCTTTACGTATGACATTTTCATTCTCTTTAGCAACACTAATCGTATCTGCGACTATACAACAGCTTTGATGTTGAAGTTTTTCGATACTCGATAGGATTGCTCGAAGATTACAATTTTCACAATGCCACTCGGTTTCTTGCACTTCTGCGATCAACTGTTCACTCCAATTAGTTTCTTTTATACTGTAATGTAATGATTAAAGTTTCATCAATAAGATATTGTAATCTTTGTATTAATCTAATATTTAATTTTACAATAATAATTTAAACAATCGTCTTACGCATTAATATTTTTTTGTACTTACCAGTTATATGTAATATTGTCTGTTACATGGACTCCACCTTTAATTACATTTGGTATGCTCTTAAAATCAGGTTGAAAAGGATTAAGCTCTATACTCGTATCATTATTGCCGTTACCCACATATATCATTTTTAAATCAGCTGGTAACAGCCGTCTTATAGTGTACGGTATCGTGGTATGCATATATTCAATCAGTTCTTGCGTAAGACTTTGCTCAACTTTACTAAAATCTTTTCTTTCATCGTTAACACTGCCAGAGCCTAAAAAAAGAATACATACATACATACATACATACATACATACACACATATATATATATATATATATATATATATATGTGTGTTAAATATTTTAATTTTACTACACATTTAACTTGGATGTTAAGAGAAAAACACACAAAATAAAAAGCATATTTTTTACCTTGCAATTGCTGATTTAATAAGAAATCCCACTTATTTCTTAACTTGACAGCTTTCATCAACAAATTTTGACCACTATCAGGAACAGGAAATTCTAACATCAGCCACGAATCGCATGCTATTCTATAAAATATAAAAATTATCTTTTATCACACTAAACTCTTGCTATCTCACTAGAAAATATAAAATTTACAAAGTTAACGTACTTACATAGAGAATGTGCTATTTGTGTCTATTTCATGCGCAAATAAAAACAATGTTTGTGCAGCCGGCATTCGTAAAGTATTTACCAGATATGGTTTTGTAGTTTCCAAAAGGGATCTATCAATAATATTAACATATTACACAAAACGTATAAATTTATTTCACAAGTTATTGCAGAGCTCCCTTTGCCCACCCCCTCCCTCTCTAAAGTATAAAATAAAAACTTACAGATATGCCAATATCTGATGTTTAGAACTAATAGGAGACTTGTTCTTAAAGCCTGGTATTGGCATTACATCCTCTTCTTCAATTTGCAAAACTTGTGGATGATTTCCAAAAAAGCTCATTGGATGCAAAGCAACGTATGGTTTCGCTTTCGTGTGAAACAATTGTTCACTCATAGACTAAATAGTTTAAAGATATACATTAAATTATTTTAAATATATAGAATGATTCGTAAGTATATATCAATATTTCTTTAGAACATTTTCTTTAATTTATTATAATTCAGAAAGCGTAAAATCATCTATACTCATAATATCTTCTCTAGTTTTAAGTTCTAACCTTAAAAGGAAAATTCCTTAAGTATTGGCACAATCATAAGAATCACCCTAGAGGAACTATATACATTACAAAATTATAATTTGTACCTTGCAATAATTAAACTCGTCGGCACAAGCGAATTGTGGATATAAACCACTACATAATATCAATTTCAACATTGTCAAATCTTTATAGCTACATGCAGTAGACGCCGTTAACAGATTCTGCACCTGACTCGAGTCATTTCTCATTCGAAATTCTATATCTTTTATATCAAGCTCTCCATTATTCTCATCATCATCTTCAAACTGTATCTCGAATGTTTCTACTTTTAATTGTTTACGCCTTTTAGGTTCATTCTGTTTATAAGTTCTTTTGAGAGACTTTAACAGTTTTAGTTCTCCATGCCTTATTGCACGTTCTGCACTCGTCATAGAAGAATTTGGTTCTGGGAGACTCTTGAGTAAATTGCAATCCTATGTGTAGAAACATTATATAAGGTACACGCACATAGAAACAAACAAAAAATAGTATTAGATACTTGTCGCAACAATATTAAGTATTCATATAGGAAATACACAAGGTATAAACTAACTTGGAGCAAGTCTTTAAATTGAGTTCTCAATTTCGTCATTTCGTAGAATCGTTGTTCCTCCAAACCTCTTCTTCTGCACCATTTTCTGCTGCTATTATTATTACTTCTATATTCTTGAGCATTTTCTTGCTTCACCTCCAGCCATTCTTTAAATGCATTCAGTAACGTTATTGGATCACCATGATCAGATTCTAACTTCTTTCTAGATGTCTGCAACATATTATCAATATTGTTTCATTATGTAATTAATATTGTAACACAGTCATCTTGTACTCATTACCTCACATTCGGTATCCCTATAAGCCCTATTGGTAAACGGGGTTTGTATACTTAGAGCAGCAGCTAATGACAACACGGGTTCCACTTGATGAAAAATTGATCCCATTATTAACATCTTCCCTATTGTGATATCAACGGGCAGCCGTGCCAAGGTTTTACCGATACATGTAATCTTTTCGTTATCCGTAAGTGCACCCTAAGAAAAAGGAAAAAAGTCCAACTTTATCTGATATTTTACAAGGAAAAAAAATAACGTGCACGCATACACACATACACGCACACATCTCTATAATAATAACCAACATGATCTTTTAAGGATAGTATAGCGTTTTCTATACTATTGGCTGGTGGTGATTCTATAAATGGAAACTTTCGCGCATCAGGAAGTCCCATTGCTATCATTTGTAACAATGAAGAATCTAAAGGTACACGTTGTAATTCCGGCGTTGAATATTTTTCCAATGTCTTATACTCTTCCTCTGAATAAATTCTATGAAAAAACGTTTTTTTTTTTTTTTTTTTTTTTTATATAAAATCATTGAAATAAATTTGTAGAACTCACAATATTAGATGAGTTACCTGTAACAAACTCCAGGTCCAGTTCTGCCGGCTCTTCCTTTTCTTTGTTCCGCACTGGCCTTACTTATCCAAAATTCTTTCAGTCTTTGCATTTTACACGACGGATCGTAACTCATTTCCTTCACTTTTCCACTATCCGCAACAAATCTGATTCCATCGATAGTAATAGAAGTTTCTGCAATGTTAGTTGCAACAATGCACTTCCTAATACCGTCAGGTGCATAGTCGAATACCTAGAAATAAGAAGAAAGGACTTTTCAATGCATACTTTTAATGTAATGTAATGTAATGTAATGCATGTAAAAATGATTTATCAGAATAATGTAGAAATATACCTTGTCTTGATCGGTAATAGAGAGAGTACTATGAAGTGGTAAAACTATCCAGTTATTTTTCTTTGTACTAAATTCCTTGGCAGCATCTACGACTGCAGTAATTTCACTTATTCCACTCAAGAATATTAATAAATCGCCCTTCTCATCAGCTAAAATATTTTTTTCATTGTAATTATTTCAACTTGTATTTGTGTATTTGTAATTTTAAATCAAATATAATGAATACAAGGAACAATCTTATTTTTACTACCTTACTAATTTTTTGTCATATAATATATAGATCTTCCTACCTGGATATTTTTGATCAATCATTTGCATTATTTGCACATATGGACTAGGATTAAATCGATCATTTTTGTATCCAAGATCTTCTACAGTCACAGGACGATAAAGCAATTGAATTGGATATAATCTTCCAGGAACCTATGTGGAAAATATGCAAAATCTCAGTGGAATCTGACATATTTGACTTGTAGAAAAAAAATAAAGACAAAATTGCATTGGCGTGCGGGTATTAAGCTCTTGTTAATTATTCTAAAATGTATTGTAATTATTCTCTTTTCCAAAATTACCGAAATGTGTACCAAGACTTACTTCTACTATTTTAACATTTTCCTTTGCGAAATAATTACTAAAAAGTTCTATATTAATAGTGGCGGACATTAGCACTAATTTTAAATCGGGTTGTTGATAAATTATGCATTTCATAATGCCCATTAAAAAATCTCCATGCAGATGACGTTCATGTATTTCATCCAAAACTATCACATCATATGCGGATAAAGTTGATTCACCAGACACCTATGTAAAAGAAAAATGTGTAATTTCTTTGTGAAATTTAACAAATAATAAAAAATAATTATAAATAATTTGTAGACATTTGTGAAATATCCACCTGGCGCAACAATAAACCTTCCGTTATGAATGTAATGTTTGTTTCTTGGTTTCTTTGTTTCTCAAAACGTATCTGATATCCAACTCTACTAAGATTCTCGCTTAATGTTTCAAAAGCAACTCGTTTCGCTAACGAGATGCATGCTATTCTTCGAGGTTGCGTACATGCTGCACAAATTATTACAAATAAGATTGAAAGTTAAAAAAAAAACATTTACATATTACATATTTTACAATGGGCAATTATAAATATGATACAAAATGTTAAGACTGTAACGCTTGTAGTGAAAGCACTTTACCAATCTTCCGAAAACCAGCTTCGTACAAGTATCGAGGGATCTGAGTAGATTTTCCGCAACCAGTGTCTCCTGCCACAATGATCACTCTCTCGGCTTTTATCATCTTGATAATTTCTTCTTTGTATCGTGCGATAGGCAAGTTGGCTTGCGTATCTCGGAGCTTTTTTAATTTGGCAAATTTCTCTTTTTGCTTAAAGTCCAAATACAAGAGTATGACATCCTTGAACTTGAGCAATCGTGACTCGGTCAATGGTTTTATTTCCGGGACTCTGGTAAACAATTCTCCATAAGACAAACCAAGCTTCAAGTTTAGACAATGGGACTTGTGATACTTTTCCGGCAGCCCGATAGAATTTAGAGAGGAATCAGCCGCAGATTCGTCATTGTCGCTCAATTGCTTCTTGACAGATTCGTATTTCTCGACAAATTTCCAAAAGTCGACGACGTCATGAACGAGATTAGAGTTTGCCATGAAAATCTGATTCAATTCGCGCTTATATTTACTGAAATACGAGTCCTCGTTGCTATCTTCGTAATGACTTTCCGAGGATAAACTTTGCGATTGAGAATTAGTCGCGTGATCGAAAAACTTGTGATGCACTTTTCGATCACTTCGCGCTTCATTTTTTGAAGAGGTCCTCGCGCGGTTTTCACTTTCGCGATCGTCGCGATGTTTCTTCCTGTAATACTTGTCATCCTCACGTCTACTTTTGTGGCTGGAGGAACGTCGTTGCTTTATTTCCTTTCTCGATGACATTCTGCACCGTCGTAATTTAATTCGTATATTGCGCCATAACCTCACCTTTTCAACTTTTTTTTTCTGTTTTTCCTATATAACCTTAAAATAGAATTGAAGTGGATTGACCTATAATGCCCTTCCTAAAAAAAACTCGTTCCTCGTTTTATTCCTTTGTGCATATAACTTTTTTCATACTTAACATTTTATTAATATTTTTACATACTTTGTTAGTTTTTTTGCACATTGAATAATGCAGCTCGAAAATGCCATTGGTGCGATCTGGTGCGATCTGTGCCACAAACGTCAAATGACCAGAGAGTCTTCTTAAGATAATCACTTGTCACATGTGCGCGAGATGTTACTACATCTTTTGACATGTACTCATACTACAAAGACATCTTTTTTTACCGTCGACCAACATCGATTACTCTGTTGATTATATTGTCTATTTTATTATCGATTATACCATCAGTGTGATATAAATAAGTCATCAGCTGATTCAAGGTTCATGTCCATTTCTTTCCGCTTTGGCAGAGCCAAATTGATATTTCCCAATCAGGAAACAATATTTTTTAAATGTTTTCTAAATATTTAAAAAACATTGTAATGAAGAATAAATATTTAAAAGACATTTAAAAAACATTGTTTGATGATTGGATTATTTTGAATCATAACATACGAGCAAAGTAAATGTTAAACAAAAATTAAAATTATTAGAATATTGAGATGCCATATTGAAAAGTATGTTTGTGTAATTTAAAGAAAATGAAAGAAATAAAAAACGGGCATAAGGATTACAATATGTGATGCGACATGGATTATACAATTGGTGAATATATTACTTGTTGATTTTAGTAAGAATTTTTCTCAGAGTTGTTATGCTAATTAGAACATTGAATCTACATATCTTTTCTAAGAATTTTTCGTATACACTGAATTCTGATGTATTCTAAAGTCGTATAAAAAAATTTAAAAAATTTTTTAAAAATTATACAAATATACATAAAATTTTGAAAAATTATATATTGAAAAAATCTGAGAAAAATTTTCACCAGGGTTATAATAAAATGAAACGTTTTGTAGAATTTTTTGAAATATCGATATTAAAAACTTTAAACTTCCAAGTGAGGTACACATTCATAGGTATATACAGTCCGCGACAAAAAAATAGCACATTCAATGTTTTGTTAATTATTATTTTATAAATTACAAAAATATAATTTCACGTATCTATACATTGTATGCCAATTTCTACAACATATGTACAAAAATTATAATATAGTATTCTTAATTTATCTGTAAACACAAAAGAATCCTTAAAACTCGGTGCGACAAAATTAATAGTACAGTATTTAAGTAATCAAAGTCTGATTGATATTTACCAAGAAATATCGATATTTTATATTTCGTAGACCTCCAGACTTTTTTATAATTGAAATCATTTGCTTAGGAAGTGATTTATAAAGTTTTTTATTTATATTTGATTAATTTTTTTCCATTCTAATAAGATACATTTTTTAAATTTCTTCATGCTATTGAACTGTCTTCTTTTGGCATAAACAGCTCCATGCAGCAAGATCTGCCTACAAAAGTTTTCTATTATGTTTATATCCGGAGAACGTGCTGGCCATTCCAAAAGCGGAATATTATTAGCTTTAAAATAGAACTTTACTACTTTTGCACTATAAACCGCTACGTTATCTTGTTGAAATGTGAACTCTTCTCCGAATATCCTTATAACTTGTCTTATAATTTGTTCATTAATTAGTTTAAATACATTTGGTATTCATTTTACTCCCAAAATAAATTTTATATCTGTTCTCCCATGGTAACCAATACCAATATTATTACGTCTCCACCACCAATCTGACGACAATCTCAAAATTTTTGTTTCTTTTCGCAAGTAACGATAATAATAATTCCATGAATAATAATAATAATTCCATCTTTCAAAACCGAAAGATGGAAGTTTCCAAATTAAATTTCTTTTTATCACTAAACAATACTCTTTTCCATTTTTTAGTCCAATGCATATGTTCTTCCGTAAATTTTAATCTTATTTTTTTAATTAATTAGTGAATAAATTGAAAGACATGCTATAAGGATAGCAGTTTACATTTGAATAAGTTAAATGCAACGATTTATAGTGCAAAAGTAGTGAAGTCCTATTTTAAAACTACTAATATTCCACTTTTGAAATGGCCAGCACGTTTTCCGGATATAAGCCGGATAGAAAACTTGTGGGCAGATCTTGCTAGAACTGTTTATGCCAAAGGAAGACAGTTCAATAGTATAAAGTAATTAGTAATTAAAAAGAATGTATTTTATTAGAATGGGGAAAAATTAATCAAACAAATGAAAAAAACTTTATGGATCACTTTCAAAGTGAATGATTTCAATTATTAAAAAATCTGGAGGTTCTACGAAATATTAAATATTAATTTTTCTTGGTAAACATCAATAGACTTTGATTACTTAAAATACTATGCTATTAATTTGTCGCACCGATTTTCAAAGATTCTTTTGTTTTTACAGATAAAACAAATACTGTATTATGATTTTCGTACATACATATGTTGTAAAAATAAACATACAATATCTATGTAACGTGAAATTGTATTTTTGTAATTTATAAAATAATCATTAAAAAAAACATTGCTATTTTTTTGTCGCAAACTGTATATATATAAGTGTGCGTATATCTTTTTTTAGAAAGATTTAATAAAAGAGAATTTTCTCTTGTCGCTAGTGTGTACCCACGCGAGGTGATTCGTGATTCGATAATGACTTGTTTATTGTGCGCATCATGCGTAGCCATTACTTATCGCGATCATGCACAAGTTGATTGAGATCGCATCTTCAGAGACATAACAGCAACTGTTTCGGTAATATCGCTTATCGCTTGCGTCGCGCGTGAGTATATATCATCACCAATATACCGTTTCTCTTTTTAGCTTCATTTGACAAATAGTGTCGTTGTGTCAAATTGCCTATGCGTTAGTTATCTCATATCATTGAATAGCATTAAATTACATTGAGCATTATTAAGATTTTACAGTATCTAAAATTTTAAGAGAGAAAGAGAGAGATATGCCTCAAAGCTGACATCGTTTCGCGTTCGATAAGCAAAGATCTCGCTAGACGCGAAGCGTTAGTCGAGAGACTCTTGGCGATAAAATCGTAACAGATTCTCTCTCTCTCTCTCTCTCCCTCTTAGATTTGCTGGATGGAGTCAAGTGTCGGTCGATCGATCTCTCTCTCTCTCTCTTTCTTTCTTTCAGTGTTATCATCACCGTCAGATTAGGGTCGCGCCTTGAGACAGTTGCGCGCGAGTCCATCGTGCCATTGCGCACAACGTCTTCATCAAAGTCTCGCGTTTGCTGTGCTAGGATCGAGGTCAAAGTGGAATTTCCGGAAGACACGAACCACCGCGCGCGGTTCCGGTGCGGTGTCAGATGAGAGACAAGAGAGGAAGAAAGAGAATCGTCATCGCGAAGAAAGATAGCAAGGAGCGATAGGGAAGCGCGTCAAAGATCGTGTAACGCGAGATAACTGCATCAGCCGCCACCAGTTGTTGTAATATACTATATAGAGACCATGTTCAGCAACGCCGTGCAAGCGAAGCTGGCGTCGATGGTGCTGATCGGCGCTGGCAGCTTCGTCGTCGGCATCGCACCCGCTTGCTTTGTCTCGCGTACTCGCAATCTGCAACAGAAGTTGCTGCTCTCATGTACCCTGTGCTTCGGCGCCGGGGTCCTCCTAGCCACAGCGACGCTTCACGTCTTGCCGGAAGTGCGCGAAACTCTACCGGATTACGCCGAGCTGGTCTTCTCCTCTGGTTTTCTCATGCTGTATCTCGTCGACGAGTGTGTACATTATTTTTGCCGAGGCGCTAATCATAATTCCGAGATGCAGGATTCTCACTCTTCCAGGCTTACGGCTTCTTCTAGGATCGCGCACGATCGCGAGCGAGGGTAGGTACGTGTACCCGAGTCCAAGAGGGAGGACCTAAGCTTCTTCCCTGCTTCTACGCCCATCTCGCTCATTCCTTTCAAAATAGAATCAAATAAATAATACAAAAAATATCTCCATTTATTTTCGAATTAATATTTCTACATACCACGTGATACACATGTGACATCAATCGTCCATTATTATTTGATAAACGACCAAACAATAATGTTCGCGCATCATGATCGAACTGATTTAATTTTTATATTTATGATAAAGGTATCAAAATTACAACGTACATGTGTGTTCATCTTTTACAAAAACTATTTTAGTAAGAATCAATATTGATAATTTGAAACGCGGACAACTCGAGACGTCAAAAATAATGCGAATAAGAAAAAATAGCTGCGCTCTCTCTCTCTCTCTCTCTCTCTCTCTCTCTGTACTATAGGCAATTTAATTTCACGGGTTTCATCATTTATGATATCGTTATCAAAGATAATAATTTCATTGAAACTTTTTTGTTTTACTTTAGATAAAATTTCAACGAGTTATAATCAAGTTATTATAGAATAAAATTTTCTTTTGAAATTTCAAAAGCCTGCTCGTCGTGACGTTGGGGAAGAAATATAAATCGTTGCACGCGCGATCACTTTCGAGATAAATTAATGGATCGTGGTAGACATAAAAGACCATCTAATGATGATACAATAGTCAACGATACATTATTTTTAACTACTTGGCTTGGTGTTTTTGGCCAATTGTTGGGCTATTTTTGATCCTCGAAAATACCTTACAAGTACCAAAATGGCAAAATATCAAGATGAAAAATGAACACGATGAACCAAGCGAACTTGTATCGTAATAACGATAAACGATCACTCGAACCATTTTATTTGTTACATATCATTGATGTTGTCTATTCTCAAGAGTGCTATCAACATTTCTATCAGCGACTTGAATAAACATCTCGAATATCCTTAAATTCTCCGTGATGTGGACGCAACTTTTACATTCATGCTTGAGAGTAAACTATTTGAAAAAACTGGCCCAACATTTTTTTGCTCAATATTCTTTAATTTTCTTGTCTCTTGAAGCTACTGAGAAATTATTGCTTGCAAAATGCAATATTCAATATACCTATTACACACGATTCCCTTATATGCAATTTGAAATGAATAAAATGCATTTTGTTTCTCTCATTGCTCTTTTCAATGTACAATAACATTGCTGTAACGCGCGACATTGTAGCATTCTCAATTCCGTGATATTCCCATTGCAATATCAATGGCAGAAGGACGTTGTGACATTAGGAACATTTGACGATGAAAAGGTCGCTGTCGTTTGAGCACGCGGCCGATTCTCGATGCTTTTCTCGTCTCGTCTCCTCGCTCCCCGGCCTATACCGCGCGCGTATGTACATATGTACATACATATATATATATATTGTACATAACATACCTTTGCGTGGATCTCGGTTTTGCTTCCCTTTGATCGAATTACGTCTATCTTGAATTTCAGTTTGAACTGTCGGAATCACTCCCATGGTGTCGGTTATAACGCCAGCACGGTTGCCGCCGCCACGCAAGACAACAAGGTTTACATGTCCGAGGGCGAAGTGAGATTACCGCTCAACAGAGATTATCGACAAAATCTTTTTGGTAATAACGCGTGGACCTTTAGTAACTACGGCACGACGCGATGTGTCGCATGTGACTGTCATTCGAGATTGTCATCGAGTGGAGAAAATACATTTTTATGTCACGGAAATCACGGCGAGCAATGTATCGATGCCAACACTGGTCTCGCCGGTCTCGCTCTCGCTCTCACTGTACATGCTGTCCTGGAAGGGCTTGCGATAGGTTTGCAAACGAAAATTTCCGAGGTAGGTACATAGACACGTTCGTTATTATCCACTGGAATAATAATAAATAGACAAGACAGTAATGAGACAAGAGAAATAAATTGGAGTTGTGAAGGATTGTAGAGAATACCGACTACAAGTCCAAGTGTATTGCGACAACGAGATTGTTTGTTCAATTTGCCTAATATTTTTATTATAAATATGTGTAAATTTAATTATGAAAAGAGAGAGGGGGGAGGAGGGGGGGAAGGCGGGACAGAAATTATACGTACTATTTTTATCTTTGCATTACGCGTATATTGTATTTATGAAACAAACCAAAACGCGGATAAAGATATATTATTATACGTATATAAGGTGCTTTACTTGTGTAAGTCACTCAATTACGGGACATCATTGCACTTGTGTCACAATCTCAATTTTGTCGTCATAGATTTCCTAATCGATTTTGTATGCATTATTACGTAAATACGTTTTTTTTTTTTTTTTAAGGTGTTGTTACTAACTGGAGCGGTAGCATCACATAAATTTGTCGTCGGCTTCTGTTTGGGACTGGAATTAGCGGGAGTTAGTAAATCTATCCCTAGATTAGTATTTGCAATTTTTCTATTTGCCATTGGATCCGTCATCGGAATCGGCATCGGCATGCTAACGTTTCAGGTAAGCAAGAAAAGAGAAACAAGTCTCTCGACAAATCAAGTTATTGAAATGATGTGTGTGTGTGTGTGTGTGTGTGTGTGTGTGTGTGTGTGTGTACGCGCGCGCGCACAATAGCGTCAACTTGGAGGAACATCCAACTCTAATATCCGTTTCAAATATGCATAGGCTGATACAGAATGGTCCAAGCTGGTGTTGCCGATTTTGCAAGGTCTGGCAGGCGGAACTTTATTGTACGTTACCGTAAGCGAAGTTCTCCCGAGAGAGAGGACGAGATGGCATAAAAGTTCGCGCAAATTCGCAGGCATTTTACAATTTCTATCGGTAGTCGTTGGATTTGTCCTTATCTTTCTTCTTAATAAGTACGTGAGCGAATGAATCAATTGCAATGTTGTTATATTCCAACATTATTTAGGCAAAAATTGAATCACAGACTTATTTGAAAACCGAGTTGCTTCGCGTGAACACGGTCGAGTATATACATGCGACTGCATGTATATACTCTCATGTAAAACTGCGTGACGAATACCGAATAAGTGTAATGTTGCATCGGAGCAATGGATATGCCATCATAATTAAGATTTGACATTTCTCTTCAAGTACTTGATAATACAAAAACAATGTAAAGAATCTTCTATTTGCGACTCAATTCTTTAAGCGATACTAGTAATTTAATATTTTAATAGATAATTAATTCTCCATTGATATAAACAATATATAATTTTATTTGTACTTTGTTGATTTAGATGTAACAAAATTAAAATTGTGTGATCAAAATATTATAAATGTCTCTTTAAATGCATTGATAATAACCTTTTTTGTATTTTTAAGTATTGTGTGTATAACTAATAAATAAAATCCCACAAAAAATTATTAAAAATAAAAAATTTATTTTATTCCGCAAGATTACGTTACAATTCTTTTCCTGATTGTTCATCATGTTCAGAAGAAAATAGTGAATTTCCTGTTTCTCTGCCATCAATTAGAAATATGTGTATATGTGTGTGTGTGTGTGTGTGTGTGTGTGTGTGTGTATGTATGTGTAATTCTCTGAGAATTAACAAAATAATGACGATTGTCAAACTTTTTTTATCGCGAAGCACGATACAATTTGAAAGTGAGGAACAATATTTTTTTATTAGCTCTTTAAAAGTTCGCTGGAAGATGAATATTTTTCTTATGTGATTTTGAAATAATAGTATGTAAAAAAACGTTTTTTCTTCTCGACCACAATTTTCGATCCGCCGCATGTTGTGCGAAAAATATTTTTGAAAGAGAGAGAAATTAAACACCACCTTGCAAAATAATATTAATTACGTGGAACTGTTTAAGATAGAGATAACTCATGAAGAGTCTAAATGGAAAAAAAGTTTGAAAAACAAGTCCTATCACCGTACGTACGTTCTTTCTTTGTCAAGTTCTTCCTGCATAAACCAACAACAATTCCAGGAACGGACTCGATCCATTAGCGAATTACTCGAACGTAAGAACGAATAGCCTTAAGAGAACACGTATAGCCGAAGCTTTAAAAGAATATATATCTGATAGTTAGAACAGAAATTGCGAACAAAATATACGCGCTTTTAAATTGACAAGACATGTTTATTATTAAACTGTTGCGTTTATTAAACGCGCAAACATAAATGACGAGTTAATTAAATTAATTTTCTTTTTATTATAATAGAATTATTTAATGAGAGTCTTGCTTTTTTCAAGATAAACATATAAAATTTAAAAAGTTGATAAATATTATATGAGAAATCGATAGAGGGGGGAAAAATCACTTGGACTTCTGATAACGAAATTGGCTCGTTTAACAAACGTGGCGAAAACATTAGCAATGCGACATTTATAATTTTTGCACTACAGAGTATAAGTATAATACATTACATCTTCGTGGCAATGTTTATCGAGTTTGACGGTAAAATCTCGACAGAGGTGCGACCGCGCCAAAGATTAAATCGTTATTGGCGCATGCTGTATCCATGTTTTATCATTTTTTAGTGTTGTTTGCGCACATAAAAAAACCTCGCATTTTTTTATTAGAAAATTTAAAGTTGAGGATGCCTTAATTGAGAGAAAGAAAGAGAGTTGCGCTCTCTTTCTCTCTTTCAAACGGTATAAAATGGGATGAAATTTCATGAGATCCGTAGCCTACTTTTCTCTCTCGTGCTTCGTCGAACGAACGTAATTTCGACAAATGGATCTGTGCGGAGCGCGGTTACCGGTGGAAACAAAAGAACTCAGCTGCTCGACAGAATAGATAAGAAGAAAGACAGATTCCGAGTGCTTTTTAGGGAGCTTAGTGTGGCGATTAATCTCTTTTTTTTAAATGTCAAAGCGATTTTCGGCGCATTCCGGCCGTCACTCTCGAGACTTTGACGTAACGCGTTCATCTATTATAAAATCGTGGATTCTGTATATAGAGGAGACTGCTTCGTCAACGATTTTTATTCGAGGCCACCTTAAATAGCATGCTTTAGTTTTCTCGATACTTACAAGGCTCGCGCGAGGATGTAGCTTCGTTTAGCTGGTGCTGTTTATAACGCAATTCAATGTACGCTCGTCGCAAGTTGAGCGCGCATATGCTGTCGCGCGAGACCGCCATCTTCTAACATTAAGCCTATCGCACATAAAACGCATGGTATGTACAAGTGTGTCTATAGCACAAGATCGCTAGACCAATAAGAATCTTATGTAAATCAATATGGTGACTTAATACTGGATGCTCATTGGTCCAGTGATCTCATGTCTCTTTATGATCTGTATCTACATTTCATGTGCGATAGACCTAATAAGTCTATCAAGGGCTTACTGGCTTACGCCGGCAGGGCTTACGGCGCAGCGCGGCGCCCAGCGGCGCCCGCCGTGTGTGTCGCGCGTCGCGTCGGTTCGCGTCGCGTTGACTCGCGCGTTTTCGTTGCGTCGCATCGCGCGTAGCCGCCAGCCGGTGTAGCGCGTCGCGACGGCGGTGGCATCGGCGTCATCGTCACCGTCACCGTCACCGGTCGGTTTGCGCACCGTCTCGTCCGTCCCTCTGCGTGCGTTCGTTCGTTCGTTCGTTCGTTCGTTCGTTCCGTCCGATTCCGTCGTCGTTGACGCGTGTCGTGCAAGCCGAGCGGAATCTGCAGTCGCGAAAGTGTAAAGCGCCGTCAATTCGATCAACGTGCAACGATCGATCGCGTAAGCCGCGCGATTTGCACCCGGGGCGGTCTTTTAAAGCTTCGTCTACGCCGCGGTGTGTATTTCGAGATATGTACTAATAATCGTTTGTCAATCACGTACGAATCACGATTCACGACTGCAAATAAGCGATCGAGCAATCGTCGCGTAAACATTAACAATAATAACGCGATAATAAACGTATTTTGACAATATTATTGTTATATACGATAAAATATCGTTGGCTTTTGGATATTTGATTTTCGACGTATACGATTGGTTCGACTGTCAAGTGTACGGCGCGCAAGTCATCGCGCGCGCGAAAGAGACGGAAAGAGAGAGAAGAGCGCGCGAGAGAGAGGGTGTGTGAGTCCGCCATCTTAGTTTTGCTTCGCGCCGCGCGCTTTATACGGAGTCGGAGCAAATTGCGTTGCGTTGCGTTTACTTGTTGAAAATGGACAACATGTCCATTGCAATTATAGCACGCTAACGACAACCGTGAGCGATCGCGAACTGATGCGGGTCGAGTGAAGGATTGAGAATTTATTTGCTCTCGAGATTGTCTCAGATCGTCGGTGATAATTGGCATTATAGACGACGGCGTTCGTGATTCAGTTTCTCGCGCATCCCTCGCCCTTTGTTTGCTCGCGTCTCGACGCGTCCCAGCGCGGCGCGGCATGCACACGGTCACGGTACATCTCCGCCGGTTGTCGATCGTGCTGTAAATCTCGTGCTATTACAAAGAGCAAATACAACTCGCTTCGTTTAAGCTAATCGCTTTAATCGCGTGTACTTTTCATATCAGTATCGAGAGAAAGAGAGAGAGAGAGAGAGAGAGAGAGAAAACTGCATTGACTCGATTAATCTTGCGGCTACTGATCGTTATAAAAATTATCTCTCAATATCTTATATACGAAAGCACGGAAATTTTTAAAGAATTCTGTATTTTGAGACAAGTTTCAAGCTGCACCCCAGCAAGAGCCAGTTAAATTGCGTATATAACTATTTGAAAATTGTACAAGATATCCCTATCAGCAGACAATGTTTATTAAATATTTATTCTTTATTATAACGTTTTCTAAATATTTAAAAAACGTTTAAAAAATATTGTTTCTTGATAGGGATACTCGAATGTACATAATATATCTCGTTTATGGTTTCACGCGTATTTGAGAGAGATAACAAAGTGAAACTAATGAATGTGAATAATCGTGGATACAAGCATCGGTGTGTGTTGCGACCTACGTGCACCATTTTTGCTACGTTGACGATTTTCCAAGCCGCGGCGCGCATCGACGACATATCGCGATACGCTCGTATATGTATACATACGTTGTATTACTCTCATTAGAAAGCGCGTAAACGTATAGTAAGGCGATAAGAATTAAACGTTTCTTTTGTGCAGGTAAAAGACAGTATTAAACGCGATCGGAGCGTCTCCTCACTTTGACATTCGTCTCTCGCCGGACTTGCGCGTTAAACGACGAGACGCGAGGCGAGGCGCGAGGTGCGAGACGCCGCGACGCAACGGAATGACCGATCGTAATTAGCTGTGTATTTTTTTTCTCCGTATTCGCCACGCGTCCGAATCGTGTGCGAGTGTTATCCGAATGGAGGATTTGAATCGGTACCAGAAATCACCCAGGAGTTGGCGCCGATGGAACAGCTGGCGGATCTGGCCAGGCGGTAGTGCTGGTGCAGCTGGTGGTGAGTAAATGCCTTTGTTTATCTTACGTTTTCTATTTTCCTCTCTTCGCCGAAATCTTTGTCGATCGCGACATTTGAAATTTTCACACCTCAAGTGTGCATCATATTCTCTTTTCCGTGTATGAATGTCGTACAATTTTTGTACAACACCAAAAATCTTGTCTTTTTTTTTATCAGACATGTACAAACTACGTTACACATTTTTCAATGGGATAACTAAGCCGATTAACGTTATTGAGCGTTAATGAGTTTTGAAATTCTGAAAGAAATTTTGAATGAACCACGATGGAAGCTTTCGCTAAAGTTATTATAATATCATTGTTGCCTTGTATTTTTCAACCACTGTCATTATTTTAACAATTAATTATTTTAACAGATACTGAAAGTAACATTTGTTACGATATATTGTATACATTTGTTTTTTAATTTTATCACGTGTAGATATATTAAGTGGAAAATATTGATTTCTAGTATCGTCACTCTCGGAACTTGAAATTATTAACGTGAAATAAAATTAATGAGACGTTTATTTACCAATGTTTACCCTGCAGAAAAACTATCAATACATTTTTTTGCATGTGCAAAGTATTACATTATTGTTTATTAAAATAAACAAGATGCAATCGTACATGTACTATTAATCAACTTTTTATCAAATTTATTCTTTCCATTTATGAGAAACTAATCTATCTATTATTACAATAAAAGACATCGAAGTGTAGTACTCTCAAATTGTCAAGTAATCAACCATTAGTGGGCTAATAAGAGTAACCGCGGTTGTTGGTGTGTAAAATTAACAATTTTGTTAATTGAAAAACGGACGTTTCAACTCAGCTTCGAGTCATCTTCAGTTACAGTTTCTTCTCTCTTGAGCGCAGTTACGTACGTTTGCTTTTGCGAGATGCTCCTCAGCTGGACAATTCACCGGTTAGGACCCACGAACAATATCCATAGGAAGATTAATTTCCGGCCACTGTATAGAGCATTAACGTTGATTGTTTAGTCTCTTGTTAAAAATTTTTAGTAAACATTGTATCCATCGCTCCCCCATCGTGGAATTACTCACCAGAGGAGTCCGCAAATTGACAAAAACCAGTCACATTCATTCCACTTGAATTACACGAATTATACGACTTACAACTCTAACAGCACGTGATATCTAATGAATATTGTAATATCGTATAAATATACGTACGATATTATGATATTGTACAAATATTCGTACGATATCTAGAATATTCCAGAATATTCATACAATATCTTGTGCTGTTAGGGAACGATTATACTTTCGCGCAATGACCTGCCAGGTCGTCTATCTATTATTATCTATTAAGTTATCTGTATCGTGTGTTACTTCTTTTACTTATTATCGACCAAATAAAATATTAAAAAATGAGAGAGAAAGAGAGAGAGAGAGAGAGAGAGAGAGAGAGAGAGTATCTTTTTAAACGATAGGTATATTTTATATAATATACATAACAAGTACAAGAACATAAATTGTTCCTTTTGAAAAAATTGTGTTGTCCGAAAATGAGATTTATTCCGTTTGGATAGGTGTCAGATCGAATTAACGATTATATCCCCGCGGCGAGGGCCAAGTTATCCCGAGTTATGACGGCAATTAATTGTTGCAGCCAGGTTTATCTTGTAACTAACTTCCGCTGACTATTTACTGGTTACCTTGGTCGATTCCGCTCATCGATTTATTCCCCAGTGAGATTACCCCGCTATTTAATTAACGTTAGAATATTGCAAACAGAAATATAATTCATTTGCGTAGAGAAATTGTTATGCTTCTAGATAACAAATCTATTTAGCCATATATGTTTAATCACGTTGTTTGCATGTTTCTCTCTTAAAAAAAGATTGAATCTTATTGAATGATATTCAAAAATATGATTAAAACAGTAGTATCTTTTTCAATCTAGAAAAATTAATTACTGTGAACAAAAACTACATATGTTTAAACATTGTACGTGCCATGTATGTAATTAATATTGTTTTAATTGCAAGAATTGTATTATCTATTGCTTATTATTAAGTATAAGTTTTTGGTAATGTAAATATGTTTGATCAACAATTTGTACATTTGTGTCGGAATTAACGTCGGAATATTATTGCACAAAATATTCATGTAATTTAATTTTAAATTCATACATTATCTCAGCGTAAGGGATGAAAACGGGAAAATCTTAATCAATTATTATGTGTTGAATGAATTTTTGCGCAGTTGATGATCTGGAAATTACGCTCGGTTGCGTTAATTGATCCGCTGATGTAAAACTTGTTTCGAACAACGGAACGATTCGGTACAGAGCACTGTTCGATACCGTCGTTTATGAGATCGAAAATAGAACCGCTGATGAGATTTTCTGGAGAACTATCAGGCGCATTAATGGGCGACGGCCTGTGCTTTTAAACGATGTTAACCCGACATCCTTTCTCGCCATTAGGAATACCAATGGAGGCGTTCTTCGATCGGATCCCTCGAGGCCCTCGCTTAGACTCTAATATCTCGGCACAAAATGCCGAACGGAGGCGGAGAATTCATAATAAAAGAAAGAGAGAGAGAGAGAGAGAGAGAGAGAGAGAGAGAGAGAGAGAGAGAGAGAGAGAGAGAGAGAGAGAGAGTGAGAGGGAGGAAACAAGAGAGAGAAAGAGGTGCCTCGTGCGAGAGTGCTCGAAAGGATGAGAAAGCGACGGATTGCGATTGAGAACCAGACATTGAGAGGTATTTGTTAATCGGTTTCCAGGAATTCTTAATATAAGAGAGAATAATGAACGATTCTTCTTATAGAGTTTGATCGCTTTCTTGCTTTCTCTCTCTCTCTCTTTCTCTCTTTCTGCTGTGATAAATGATGCGCAGATTATTTATTATCTTTTCTGCTCGGAAACTGAATTATCTACCCATTGTGACAAACAGTGGTCTTGGCATTCGACGTCAAACTGTTGTTGTAGGTGTGCAGTTTTATTAATTTGACTATGCTTACTTATAATTGTACTTTCCGAAAAGAAACTTTGAATCTTCTTAAAAGTCGTTCTACAATGGCAGTAGTAGTAATGGATTAAGGAGTAAGCATTATAGACGTAGGCTATAGAATTAAGGCGTTTTTATGACCGAGTGTCTATAACGGCGTGTAATAAAGGTTATAATGAATCAATTGCACTAGTTTTTGTATTATTACTGAGCTCTCATCATTGGCTGAGAGTAAGAATAGATCGTAGGAAATGGCTTTCACCCATTTCGCTTACTCTGACATTAGTTATCCTTAATCCACTATTACTACCGCCATTGTAGACGGACCTTAAACAAATTTTGAAAAGTGCAGCTATTTGTTTGATCTATTTTTGTTTAATCTTTTATCACTATAAAAACCCTAGCTAAATTTTTATCCTTCACTTCTTAATTTATTGTCTTGTAACGGATGAGCGTTGAAAAATGAATCACTAATTGAGAACTGATAATACTAACATAATTAATACATTAGCTCCGTAATTCAAGTAACAATCCTGCCGATTGAGTACAAACGGGCGTCCACAGGTTTTTTTTTGTGAGAATCATTTGCCGTTTCTTATTGGTACACAGTTAGCCTCCTTTTTAACGAAAGATTTGGCAGATTGGTTGGCAGACAGAGATGCGCAAAATAGAGTAGTTTGTCAACTTGTCAATTTTTTATATCTTGTAACAATCATATGTATATTTTATATATTGCTTCGCACATCGTAATCCCGTGAATATAAATTGTTCGTTGAAAGATGATACATAATCTCCTACAGTGATATACGAGTTTATTATTCCGACACTAAGTGCCTGCTTGCTGCTTCACTTCGAGTTCCGTAAATTTTCCATATTTTAGTGAGTGAGAGCGTCGTATACATCTACATACACACATATATTATATACACATACATATATCTCTCATCGTAGAAAAGTCGTTGAAAGTGCGCTACTTGACCCTTGCACGAGTTATTAATTGTACGATGCCGAATAGTTAGCCGAGAAAATAGTACTTGCCCGACTTGTGTCGGGAGGTAGATGAATCTCACCACTTGTGCACGTTTTTTCCTTTGTTATACTGCGAAACGTACATTTATACCATTCTGAATAGGCACAATTTCAAGTTCAGCTTGTTGTTTTCTCATAGTCGTAGAAATGTTTATTTCGATTCCAAAATGTTTCATTACCTCTGCAAAAAAATAAACGATTTCGACATGCTCAGTCCTTTATCTCGATTAACTTCAAGGGCCGATTAAAGTACCTAAGTACGACGGAGGAAAGAAATCCTTTGAAAATCGATGAACCGAAAATGCATCGTGGACGGAATAATTAGGGTATGCAACGTGATACGCGTACTCGAACAGTTTCTGACGTCATTACTGTATAAAACCGTTATCTTTTGGATATAAATTTGGTCAGGATAGTCGAAAGTTGTGAATTTTTTCGACATGGTATTGTTCCTCATCCCAACAATGAGTTGTCTGTCATTTTTATTACAACTTGACCTAAAAATTTCTAGTTTCTTGCAATTGTGAACAATGTATGTGTGTGTGTGTGTGTGTGTGTGTGTGTAGGTTTTATTGCTAAAAAAAGTATGTTATATCGCATGAAAAAGTATATGAACTATACGTTGCGTGTAATAGATAGATTCAAGCTACTTTGCTCGCGCAGACTTTTTATGCACGCATATATACATACAGTTTTTATATTTATGGACGCAATCGATCTCAGAACCTTTTTCAGAGCCATATTTATGGGAGATGTACGGCAGTTTACTGAATTTTGTGGCGACAAAAGCAACGAACGTTCGTTGTTTAAGTATCGCTGAGAAATTGCTCAAATATCGATTTTGCACATATAATATAGACGACACGCTGCCTTAGTGTTGACTTCACGCGGTCCGAAATGGATGCTATAAATATATATATAAATATATACATTATTTTATTACATAAAACAAATGCGAACAAACGAAGCAATCTTTTGTAAACAATCTTTCCTCTATATTCGATGAATTCATCCATCACAATTGATCATCACCGATCGTCCAATTATGTTATAGCGTACCATCCCTAACATACATCTAACCGTGAGGATTTGAACATTTTTTCGTGAAAATTCAGCGAAATAATTTCACATATTATTGTCAACGAATTTTATTTTCTTCGCAATTGACGAATGTTAAATTTTTAATATTTATAACGTAACACATACATCTGAATGAAAGAGTCTTTGCAAAAAAATTGTATCTCTTATAGATTATCTTTTCGCATCTTGCAATTTAAATTTAATACCATTGAAAATTTGAAAACACAAGGATAGGTACTCGGTGACATTAGTCAATTAAATCTTTTTGTAAATACAAATGGTTTTAGGTTACGTCGCATACTCTCGTAAGATTCTGAAAATAATTGGCAAAATTGCGCGATCGCGTAATGTCGCATGCCTTGCCGTGTCTTGAATCAAGTGTCGTGGATAGCGAACGGCGCGGCGGCGGCGGCTGTCAAGCGAACGAATATCTTTGTTAGTCTAGGAATAGCTATCGCGACCGGGCATATTATTATCTTTGCCATTAAAACATCCCCTTTAGTTAGCATTTCACCTTGCAACGAGGACAAAGTATCAGCGGTACGGCGCGCGCGGAGAGCGTATCTCTCCGGCAGAGTCGATCTTACACGTCGTTGCTCGACAAAGTGAACCGACACCGTACACGTATTAATATCTAGGGTCCGTAGCTGTCACCCTCTCTGTATTTCTTCCTATCCTGCTGCTTTTAACGCTCCAAGTCGCTTCGGTTCGCTCGTTGTGAGAGAGAACGAAGAGAATCATGTTCTGAAATTCATGAGCCCTGAGCGACAAATAAACGCTCGCGCAAAATTAAATTATGATAAGATGTATTGATTGTATCGATTGCGTGTTTGTGCGCGCGCGAGTGTGTTTTGATAACGCAAAACAACCTATTCATCAAAGCGTTTTCGCTTTATAAACTACTTTTTCCGCGATACGAGATAGCTGCTGTAGTTGATTCTACATGATATCTCATCATACTACATAATCTTAATTTTGATACGATCAATTTGAAATCACGATATTTCTTTTCTTTTCTTTTTTGTTTTTATTGAAATGACGAGAGAGAAAGAGAGAGAGAGAGCGCCATATTTTTCAGATTAAAAATGATGCAGACAAATTGTATAAAATTGTTGAATTGCAATAGTCAAATAGTCTCTTCGAATAGCTTTATGTACGAATTCGAGAGAATAGAAACGTTGCAAAAGGTTTGAGAAAGGTTGGAGAGATATCGGGAACTTTGAACTTGTGTTATGCTAATTATCCCTTTCTTCAAAAGTTCAGATAATTTTCTTTCAATATTATTTTGACCTGAAAGGTTTTCCTTCATGCTTTCTTCTCGATCTAAAATACTCGGTAGTCTTCGATAGCTGATTATATCATTTGTTATTTTTACATCATAGATCATCATTCCCCTCGCTTTTGTTATTTTAAGCTGGGTTCTGTTCCACATATCATCTATCTCCATACTGTTTTTATCATCTATCTTGTTGTTGCATTATACGGGCAAATTCGGACTTTGACTTAAATTATCTAATTGGGAAGGAAAACTAGATAGCGCATGTGCAATGAGAGTGCGTTGCGAAAGTAGTACGAAGAGATGTTGAGGTCAATTTAATGATAATAGAAACAATACGTTTATACGTCGATGATTTTACAACAATTATTAATTGAGATAATTTTTAGTAACTGCAAATATATTTTTTCTTGTTGACAAATTATGAGCTAGGTTACTCCATTTACCCAGTAGTTAGAATTTCTCCATTTGAGTCTATTATTACATCTCTTATATCATCAACGAACAAGTCCCAGGGAGAGTTTATTCTCTTTATTTAACTTTTATATTCCTTTCTCGGTATAGTTGGAAAAAGGAAAATTCGTCGGTGCTCGTACAATTGACTTTTTCTGCTCTAGAAATAGCTATTTCTTTTTCCCTTTTCTGTCAAGATCCTCAGCAAATGACCGCGTATGTGTGTGTGTGTGTGTGTGTGTGTGTGTGGTGTGTGGATAGAAGAGGACCAGTCGCGTGGATCGGTGCGGATCTTTAGAGAAACAGAGTGATTCGCCAGCGTGCGCACGCATATCAGATTTTCGCGGGATTCGTCGGTGTCGTCGTCGTCGTCGTCGTCGTCGTCGTAGTAGTAGTAGTAGTAGTCGTAGTCGTAGTCGTCGTCGTCATCGCGGCGACATGACGCGCTTAGCCGAGCCGCGTCCCGCTCGCTCAGCCGAGCCGGCGTTCGTTCTCTCTCGGGATCGTCAGTACTGTCAGTAGTCCAACGACACTCCGCCGAAGTGCATCTACCTCATCTACCCCACGACGCGACGCCTCGTCGTAGTCGGGTGTTGGGTAGTCTTGCCGTACTATCCTCTTCTCTCAACACACAAATCACTACGCGCGCGCGTCTCCCACGAATCTTTAGTTATCTCTCGTTTACACACGTTCAATGCCTTCACTCCTCGTCATCATCATCATTATCATCACCCTCTCACGCTGCTCTCGCCGCCTTTCGATTGCGTGTAGCCGCGTGCGGAGTGTACTCGTGTCTCTCTTCCTTACGCTTCTTCTCTCCCCCTGCTACTCCCACTCTTTATCCGTTGTCCTTTGTTGTTCTGGTGTTGTTACACGTACTCTCCGTATAAGCTCTCTGTTATGTCAGTGAAAAAGAAAAGCATGGAAGAAAAGAATTGATAAACTTTTGTTACTATTTTTCTAATAATTTTTCTGTTCTATTTTTCTTTTCTCTCTATTGCCACCGACTCGAAATCACGCTGGTAAAAGCCAAAGAATTGAAAAACTAGTTACGAATGGCCTTTCATTTGATACTGTTATACGTGTGTGAATCGTTGATTTAATCCTCGTGAATTGTCGGTTTAATCCTCTTGAATCGTCGGTTTAATCCTCTCGTCACACTTTCTCCGCTTTGCGATTTGCTCTTCGTGACATTAGTTGCGTTTTTCTTTTTTGCATTGTAACGCTGAAATATAGTCGTGATTCAAAACAGCTTCAAACGAAAGACAAATGCATTGATAGATCAAGAGTTATTTTCAACTAGAGATTTTCATATCTCGGCGGAACAATATTATTTTATCACGGCAGTGGATCGTTTTTAAATATGAACGATGCGCGCGTCATTGTCTTTCTTCTTTCCGTATCTTTAACTTTAAAAGTCGTTTAAGATTTTTAGAGAAACTTTTTCTTAACAATTAGAAATAAAAGTTAATTAAAAATGTACAAAATTAGTTGGAAATTTAATAAATATTCACAAATTATGTATGAGTTTGTAGAGAATTTGAATTTTGTATTTTTGTTTTTCATACATGACTTTGTTTTATAATTCTTCTTTCTGAAGCATTCCTTGCTTGTTTTAATGTAGCTAAGACTGCAATAAGTTATGTACAAAAAATGCCCGTGACAATCTTTTATTAATTGTAAATAATGTCATTTTGAGAATATTTTATTTCGCGAGTGATCTAAATGAGTTTTTTTTGAAGGAAAACTTTAATTTTATACGCATCTCATTTTACTTTAAATTAATCGATTTCTCTTTATATTGTTCTTCATTTTATTATTATTAGTTATTATTAATACGATTTTTTCATTGTTTCCTATTAAAATCCAAAGAAATTTATTTATAAGTATAAAAATATATAAGAAGATAGATGATTTCTAAAAAAAATTTGAATAGTTATACATATATATGTGTGTGCCATTGACGCTGTAAAATTATATTTTTCAAGTTGTATGATTTCTTAGTAATCTGAAAATGTCAAGTACACGTTTTCAATCCTATATATACATATATCCTTCACGTTCTCTCTCTCTCATCATATTCTGTAAATCTTGTAGAGTGGAATGTCACTTTAAAAGAGTGAAAATAGAACCTGCGGTTTCTTACTCTACGAAATTTAGAGAGTATACATAAAAATGATTTCCTCATCCAGATTTGATCCTTCTTATAGCATCTCCTACCTTTCGCGTTAATGATCTACTATTTTCCAATTGCTACACAATAGACGCTTAAAGGTGCCAGGTATTGAATGGCGTCGATGTTCTTCACACTAATAATATGTGTATATATTTTTCTTTTTTTTTATCAAAATGATATGAATTAGTAACATGAACCTGCGAATGTAATTTCCGCAATTATAGAATATGATGATTATTTTTTCATTATGTAACCATCTGGCAATTAATATCAAATTGTGCTTCCGAAAATTATCTAAATAAAATATCGCGCGTTTCAATTTCTTTTCTTAAACACTCAGTTTCTTTAAATAATTAATTTTTCCCATTGAATAATGTTTAGTTAAAGAAATATTGAAAAAGTATATGTAGAATGTACCTATACAATATCATTTTCAGTATAGTTGATTGATATTTAATTTAATTTTAAGTGAACCAAATATCAAAACAAATATATTAAAATTTTATTTCGATTTATTTAGATATGCGATCAAAAAGGAAATAATTACGTTATTACATAAAAAAAAATTAATGCATTTATGCGAGAAACCATTATTACCCATAAATTAAATGTCAAATTTTTCCATGTAATCTCAATTCGATCAAATTAAATTCACCCTGCACATTAGATTCATCATGTGACGCGATAGATTCTTCAGATTTCCTCGATTTACCGCAACCACGAATATCTTCGTAATTCGTATTTCATCTATCGAACAAGAGATAGACGCGTACCCGCAAATCAAAAGCGTTCATACATACATGAATCCCAAATTTTGCCACCAATGGTGTTTCATTAATTATCGATTTGAATTCGAGGAAGAACGATTGACCAGTTTGGAGCAAAATTCTCCTATTACATTATTATGAATTGGATCCCTTTACGAGCATATTTGGTATCGGTGATTAGTTCGTTTGCGACAGATGCGTACACTTTTCGAAAGGCTGTTAAAATCGATACACGCGTTACGGCTCAAGATTGATCAAAGTTGGAAAGTTTCGTGATGCAGTGATTCGAAAAGACAGTGTTGTGCTTACCTCTCATCTTACGAAGGAAATGGACAAGGACAGGCATGCACAAGGTAAGGGAGCTATTTTGGATGCTACTTTTATTTCTGAACACTATCGATGACCTTTTTCGAGCCATCGCGTATCTCGTTTAATAAAGATATATGTCTTCCAACTCCTTCTTTTTCTTCTCCCTCTGTTTTTTTCTTTCTCTTTATCTCCTCTCCACCGCACCCTCTTCCTTCCCTCGCCACTCCGCTCTTTTGAACGCAGAAAAAGCAGTATCAAACGTTATATATAGTATAAAATTAAAACTAATATATTCTATTTAACAATTATTGTTTCATATATCAGCAAGGAATTATGATATATTCTTGCTTACATATGAATAATCCAAATATATGTAGTATAATAAGATTTTAATAAGGATAAAATGGGAATAAATATGATGGTTAAAAGATATCCATTATTTGTAGTATCGTGATTTAATTAAGTACGTGATTTAATTAATTACATGCAGAGCGAACCTTGTCGCTTCAGTCGTTGAATTAACAATATCAATAATCGTCTCTCAAAATAGTTCATACAAAAAAAAAAGAACTCCGAACTCGTGGCTAACTCTGAATTTCTGCACTTTGCCTCTCGTTGTCTCGTTATCTCTGTCTCTATGCACTGACTCTTACACGGAGCTTTGTCTCATCCTACGACTCACAGCGGATTGCCCGCGCTCTCGTTTTCTAAATCTCGACAACATGTAAGGTCACGGCAGTTCGTTACGATTGTCGAAAACGACCAATGATAATCGATCTCCAACCTTTAATTATTGTCTCTATCCGTTAAATATTCTCTATTCTCCTACATATCATTTAATCTTCTTTAAAAACTTTGTAATCAAGAAAATGTTATTTTTATTTTAATATATTAATTATCTAAACAACACAATATTATTGTTTCGATAATATTAGTATAAAAGAATTATAATTCTTGAAAATACTGTCATTTTTTATTCAATATTTTTAAGAGCTTTATTAAAAATATACGCTAAATACGGATCTAAAAATAATTTTTTTTTTGTTAGACAATGAAATGCATATGTATGACGCTCAAAACTTTTCAAAACTTTTGCTCATTATAGTTGATTTAAATAATTATTTTAATAACTCAACAAAAAATTATTTTCAGATTTGTATCTAGCTAAATTTTTAGATACTTTTCCAAAACTGTTGTTTCGTATTAATATTATACATAGAAATGTTGACATTTTTAAACATTTTTTAACGCGATGATGGTTTTTCAGAAGTGAGAAAAATCGGTTTCCTCTGAATATATTCAAATACATAACATTTTAATTATTCTCTTTTGCGGTTAAGAAATTTTAGGCTTTCAAGTGAGGTCAAATTTACAAATAAAAGTGCAGCTGACAATCATGAACAAAGTTGCTGAATAGTCGACACTTTTCTGGGCCGTTCGATCGACTCGTACTCTAATGATGATCCAACAAATTGTAACTACGTGAAAAGTGCCGACTCGTTTCTAGAATTATCTTGCATTTGTGAGATTTTGTATGTGCAAATTAAATCATATAACTACTTTGTTTCCACATACAAAGATTACACTTTGAGATTGTTCAAGTGACACTATTATTTGGTGTTTCTATAATTCTCACCATGTGGTGTTAATATAAGCATCACGTTATTTTTTAAAACCATTAACCTACCGGAAGAATTAAAAAGAATGTTTATAACATTCCATTAATGAGTAATATTTTTTTATGAATAGCACATAAACAAAAAAAAGATAGCAATTTTTATTAATATTAGTGTGAGCATTAAACGTAGATGATCCATTTATGAAAATATATCAATTATTTTACGTCGTACTCAGTTGTTGCAGCTGCTCTTTTAATATTATATACAGGTACTCTTACTGTTAATTCATGTTTTGCTGACTTACAGATTTTGTCAGTTAGAAATAAATGATGGCCAGTACGTAAAATAATTTGTTCCAGTCATTTGCATAGCAATAATAATCGTATCAGTACAATTTTAATACACGTATTATTAAGCAATAAGAATTAAAAGTATATACATATTACATTTAAGCAATATAGGAAAATACAGATTGCATTTTCAATGAGTTACGGTGGCAAAAAAATGTCATTCTCTTTTAATTTCAATCTCTCTCTTTGCGAACAAGTATGCATTATTACAAATTGGAAACATAATTGTTGCTGATAATTAGTTATGATGAATTATATCATCGTATATTATTTATATTTGACATAGAAATCATAATACGACGTAGAGAAGTACGATTCTTCTTATTCAAATTTGGAAATTTTTGAAATTTTTGAAAGTATAACGATATCAATCAAAAAAGTTATTGTAATATTCATTCTAAAATTTTGAATGATTGTTCAAGGCAATTATTTGCAAAACATAATAAAAACATAATGAAATTGACATTATTTAGGAAAAGTAATATTAAACTAAAAGATTAAGAACTTGGATCTTTAGTAGAAAATTTGGTTTATTTCTCTTTCAATCTAAATATCCGTCAATAATGTATTATTCAAGAACATCACTCGCACGAGTTCGACTGTCGACTATTGAGTTCAGTTATAGCGTTCTTTCTTTTTTACTACTACTTACATTATTGCTTTACGGTTCGACTGTGATTGACCGATTTCTTTAATAAGTTTACGTCTTTTTACGTGCTACTAGTATAATTCTTTGTGTAGTAAATTGACTGGTAATGACATTTTTTTAGCTTAATGTCATATCGGGGCAATAAACAGTCGAACTTTGATAATTGCAGGAAAGCGCTGTTGAAACGTTACGCTAAAAGTTATCGAGGTTGCTTTAATTAACCACAGTCAACTTGACGTACCACGCATTAACTTTCCAGGCAACTTTGTATCATTGAGTTTTAACTGAATCCAATTAAGGTGATTTTAACTATTAAGATTCAGTTAGTTAGAAACATGAAAATAAATGAAATGCTTAGAGTTGACCGAATGACGCTAAGCTTTTTGGTGTAGATGTCAAATTTATACAATATCATCTAATAATAAGATCTAGTACAAGAAAAACTTTATTTCCGAGAAAGTGAATCAAATACGAAATATCGCGACATGTCGAGTTACAACAGAATATCAACGGGAGTGCTTTACTTGATGATAATTAATTTCATGCAAAATATTGGATAATTAAATTTCCGCAAACGTTTTTATTATTACAAGATTATACATATAATACTGTTAAATAAAATTTAACTGTAATGAAAAATCTTTTTATAATAAAATTCTGAATAATCAAGCAGTAACTAGCATTACTTCTAGCAAATCGAAATGGAATAGAATTTATTTTTTTCAACTTACAGTAAATCGAAATATTAAATTAAATCTGATTTGTAATCTGATGATGACAATTATGTTTGAGAGGTCATATTTTTTTTGCAAACAGCAAACGCTAAAATTGTACTAGTCATTATTAACATCATCTTGTAATTGACTGATTCTGTATAATGCTGTTGAAAGAGCTGTCGTATATGTTATCAAATGCAATAATGAATTATTCAGACGCTTGTAAATCACTAATCATCATGGCAATCAGCATGTTCCCCAAATGCGTAATATTTGTATATATCTGTGTGGGTAGTTAATACGTTAATGAATATTTCAATATGACATTTGTAGTAACTTATCAGCCATTATATATGTGAAAATTTTAGTAGAATTTATGTGTGTGTAGACCTTTATATATATAAAATAGTTGACATTTAATTATTTTACATTAATCTATGCAGTGAACATTTTTATGTAAAATATTTAGAAACATGCGAATTGCAATAATAATACTAACAAATTTTGATCGTTAGTTACACTAATGAACACATCTTTAAATCTCATAAAAATTTTCTCCAATTAAATTTTATAGAATATAATTTTAATTTTTTTTTTAACTTTGTTACATATACTATATTGATGCATCGTCTAAAATCTAAAGTCTAAATATAAAAAAAATGTAATTTTTCTATTATTAACATCTCGCTTGAATCGTATTTTAACCCTGCTGGTCTGTTCGGGTCTATTTGACCCAAAATGATTTTTGTTTCTCTGTAACATTTTTATGTGACAAGTGAGCGTTTTGGTCTTTCATGACTTTGTTTTAACTTTACTGTGATTAAGAAAGTTTTTAAGATATAAAACAAAGTCATGAAAGGCCAAAACGCTCACTTGTCACTTAAAAATGTTACAGAGAAACAAAAATCATTTCGAGTCAAATGTCGAACAGACCAGCAGGGTTAAATTACATCCTGTACAATCTGCCAAAAATCAATAATATTGTTGAGGTTGTTCATGGTAGTCACCTAGTGGGCGCCAGCATTCCTTAGAAATTTTCTTTACGACAAAATCTGATATCTCTCCACAGCTTACGTCGGTAAATTATCCACTGTTGAGACTACAATGCAAACATTTCGACTCAAGTTTCATTCATTTCTACCGTATGATAAGAAAGAGCAACTGCCGTTTATAAATCCTACTATTATCCATATAATGGCGTATGGTAGACCGTTATTAGATTTCCTCTTGTGTCATTCAAGCTTGCTCATAAAAGGTCTTTCATTTTTCTAGTGGAATCTTTGTTACTTATCTGCTTTCTAATATTTTATCCACTCTTTGCGCACTCGATGATTAAGCCGATGCGGTAGCGTCACAAGACCTATTATATAAAAAAGAATGTTATGTTACAGCCTTTCTAAATAAGAAATATTTTTTTCAATAAACAACCTAAATAAAAACATTTATTAAATATTAAGATTGTTCAAAAACAAAAGTTATACAACTTAATTAGCTATCATTATGTATAATTATACATAATTATATTTAAACAAAAAATTGTTTAAATATAATTATGTATAATTATACATAATGATTTATATATCTGTACCTTGGTGATACAAGGGCCAATGTCCGAATTTTCAAATTATCTAAAATTTCAATTTTGTTTTTTATATTTTTAAAACAACAAGTAAATTTGTACGTAATTTGTATTCTTTATATTTTAATTAATAATGTAATGTTGTTTATTAATGTTTGTGAACAGTTAATGAGTACTGAGTAAACGAGGCCTATGTGCACATTGGTTGTTTTTGCACAAAGGTTAAAATGAGTTTGGCCTATGGATAATTATTATCTTTCAAAATGTATTTATAGGACATTAACTCTTTTTACAATAATAGTGGCTTTCATTTAGAATTCATTAATGTATATAACTCGAATTTAATAATTTTGGACATTGGCTTTTTTAGCACCAAGATACAGATATAATTTTATACAAGGTGTTTAAAAAGTTCTAGGACGGCAGAATATCTCGAAAACTAAGCATTTTAGAAAAAAGTGTTTCAGATAAAAGTTGTAGAGTTTCAAAAAATCTATTTACTGATATTATCAGTTTGACCTTGGATGGCGTTGCCAAGGTCACATCGAAATCACATTAACTTTTTTAAATGGAATACCCTATTTTTGTTTCTAGAATCTAATAGCTAGCGTCAAGAGCTTTTCAAAACCCTACAAGAAAGTTTACTTTTGTTGAGTACTTTCCGGGGCTTGAAAGCTACAGTATACTGTAACTTTCAAGCGTCGTAACTCGGAAAGTACTTAACGAAAATAAACTTATTTATAGTGTTCTGAAAAATTTTTGAAATCGACTACAAGAAAATGCAATAAAAAATATAGAAGGGAGAATATGTTAGGGAAAGAAGAATATGGGGAAGGAAAAATATGTTAGGGAAATACCAATACTCTTTAATTAAGGAACTACCGATACTCTAACATTATATCTTTTATTGCATTTTCTTATAGTCAATTATGAGAACTTTTCAAAACACTATAAATAAGTTTATTTTCGTTAAGTACTTTCCGAGTTATGACGCTTGAAAGTTACAGTACATTGTAGCTTTCAAGTCTCACAACTCGGAAAGTATTCAACAAAAATAAACTTTTTTGTAGGATTTTGGAAAACTTTTGACACCAGCTATTAGATTCTAAAAACAAAAATATGGTATTTTATTTAAAAAAGTTAATGTAATTTCAATGTGACCTTGATGATGTCATCCAAGATCAAACTGATAAGATCAGTAAATAGATTTTTTAAAACCCTACAACTTTTATCTGAAACATTTTTTTCCTAAAATGCTTAGTTTTCGAGATATTCCGCCGTCCCAAAACTTTTTGAACACCCTGTATAATTATATATAAGTATATATAATTATATAAGTATATATAATTATATATATTTTGATACATATGGACATATTTCATATATAATTTTATATATAAAAATTTTTTTCTCAGACAAGTATTTGTTTTATCATAAAACACAAGAGTTTTTATCCTTAATCTAAAATATTTTTCTAAATTTACAGTTTAAATATAACATTAATAATTCTAAAAACTTTTCTAAAACATGTATATAACATTAAGACTGTTCAAAAACAAATATTAGCTTAATTAGTTAAGTATTTGACTATCAAAAGTATATGCAGCAAAAATTTAACTTTTTTATCTTCTCTAATTATTTCAAATTTTGTGTAACAGAAGAATTACTAAAACAACTAACGAAATCATAATGAAGCAAAATTTGTCCAGCGTGTCCAGGTCGTATTAATTAAAAAATGTATAAGACGTAATATCATACAAAGCTATATTTAATATTTAAAAAATGTTTTTGTTTAGATTGTGTATTACAAAAATATTTTTGATTCAGTTTCTTTTATCAAAAGAGTTTCCATAAAGATCATACGCTATTAGAAAGATTCGCAAAAAATTCATCAACAATAGAGAGATATTTTAATAAAGTTCTTGCAAACACACGCATGCACACACACACACACACACACATATACATATATATATATATATATATATATATATATATATATATATATATATATGAGCGCATTCTACGATCTGTATGATAAACTTTCAAAGAATTTAGGGTTGAACTCGACCTGAGCGAATTTTGATGAGATCAGAATAATCACATTCTTGAAATGACACTTGACTGCTCCATTTAATCAATATGTATATGCCCTATACCTTGTGCATTAATAAAAGACCATTATATTATATTATATTTAAATAAATAAATTATGACGATAATTAAAAAAAGCCCCGTAATATAAAATATTGAAAATATTTTCCATGAGTAATATTTTTTTAAGTTCTCAAAAAAAATTGTTAACAATACTGTGTTATTCCTTTTCTCGTTTATTTTCCTTATTCCATTTAGTAAAGTAATGTGACTTTTAGCGTATAATTAGGTGATTATGCCATATGGAAAAAAAGGGAATTTTTTTGAAAGATAAATTGATACGTACTTGAAACATTTTTAAAGATTTTTTTCAGTTATTGAGTTAAGTTTCTGTTATCGTTGCTATATTACATTAAGTAGAACTTGAGTTGGTGTATTATGATGTTAATAAACAGACTGCCATTTTTAAACACTACTTCTGCAAACAGTCGCATCTTGAGAGTACATACTTACTAAATGGGAAGATGTTTACATTGCCTTTAAACACACCCACGTAAAATCATGGATGCGTCGTCAACATGTATGTGTTGTATGTAGATGCGACTATTTTTTAAATTGCTGCATCATACTGATATACTCGAAAATTTCATTAAAAATTTATCCATAATCACTATTATTTTCGTCATTATAAAACAATCAGATTATTTTAATTGTGACACAAATAATATTAGTTTGTATCCTTGACCTTTCAAAAGCAAATTCCTCGAATAATTTCTCTCTGTCTTCTCTCTTTCTCTTTTTTTCTGAGTGAGTGAGTGTGTGTATGTGTGTGTGTTGTTTATTGCAGGCTTGCCAAAGATTCGTTATTGGCTCGAATTCATTGATTCAATAAGATTTAGCTACAAGATAAAGAAAAATTAGTAAATAAAACAAAAATTAATATTTATATAATGTATTTGATACAATAATATTTTTGGAATTAATTAAAATATAAAATCCTAAAAATGATCAGAAAACGCAAAAGAAAATTGAACACAAGATTACGTACAAAGATTGTAATAATTGTATACATTTCTATCAATTACTGACGACACAACCTATCAAACATTGATTTTCCTAGAAGGTTATTATAATTTAACGTGCTGATTATTTAAGAGCAAGAAAATCAAGTTGCAAACAATATATATATATGTATATATACTTTAATGGATTGCATTAGTCACACTATCGCAAAAGTCGCACTACGATTACAGAACCGTAGCTAGAACGAATTTTGTGAGGGTGCCTGGGGAAAAGTAGAGGATGCTTACAATTTAATCGAAATAACGTTTTAGGATATCAATTTAAAACCTTTTTTAAAAACTAAAAAATAAAATATATTAATATAAAAATTACAAAAATAAAATAATGCATTATATCTATTTATAAACAAAAAAAAAACGTCTTTTATTCCATTTATGCATACAAATACAATAATAAACTCTTAACATTGAAAAAGCGAAAGATTGTGTAAAGATACATTAATCGTTATTTGTTCTGTTTAGAGAGTGCCAAAAAAATGTTGGAGAGTGCCGGACACTCTCTGGCACCCTTCTGGCTACGGCCCTGTACGATTAACGTTATCGGGAGATTTCTGCGATTTATTGGAAGAGAATACGCAAAGAATTTTGATCGATGCGCGACAACATTTGAAGATTTCTAAGAGAAAACATAATAGACATTGATTTTATGCTAAATTCTCCGTTTTTTGAGCGAAATATTTGCAAGTTTACGATGCCGTTCTCATGTTTATGCATGATTTATATTCTTCTTCACCTGTTCCTCTTTTTTTTTTTTTACTTTATCAACAAATTCTGGAAACTAAAAATAAATGTTTATATTTCTATTTCAATCACTCACTCATTCTTCCTTTCTCTCTCTCTCTCTCTCTCTCTTCTCTTTTTCTTTCCCTCCGGGTATTTTACTTAAATTGAAACAAATATGAAAGACACAAGATATACACTTCCGGATTCACCGGATTGAGTCAACTTGTATCGCCCACATTTCTTCCTACAGTCAGAGATCGTAAATTCGCGATTTTATGCCAATTTGAATTTTGCAAAAATATCATTCGTAACGTACCCACGGTTCTCTCAATTCAATGTTGCTTGCAATTTTCTCTTGCATTTATGCATGCATCTTTCGAGGTCGATGTGGTAACGATGCTTTTCTATTTTGCAAATTTACGATCATACCGACGCCGCCGCTCCAGTCCGTTCCGAGCGACTGAGACAGGCGGCGCGGCGCGGCGTTATGCATATGATCGTCGTCGCGCCGCGTCTTTATAGCGCAATTACGAATATGCACAATACTACACACGGTACACAGAATCCGGCGCATAACGTATCGTTGAATGCGTAAGAATACATAAGAAAAGCTACGCGGAAATGTGACATTGATTTTGGTACGCAAATGTCTGTGTGTTCGCAGCTGTACTGCAATCATTCAGAGCACAAAAAATAAAGAAATATTAGTGAAAGATGACACATAAATAAGATATTGATTATTGTTTAGTGTAAGATGTCGCATGTTACACTTATTGTGTATGTACATAGGTACATATTATACATAGGCGATTCAAGGTTGGCATGTTATTAGATTACTACCGCCGCTACCGCGTATCGCACTAGATGCTAGACCGCAGATTACTCGATCGCTCATCTTATTAAGGCTTAAGGAGGATTTTATCATTTTTTTTTAAACAGACGATTAAAACTGATTTGATCATCTCGAAAGCTACAACCGAATATCCGTTATTTTTAAAATAGGTTTTGAGAATCATTTCGATATTCATTTCACGTTATATTTATAATCGCGATTCGATTTAAGGAACTCAAAGTCTTTAAGTATTAATAACACGAATCATTCCCGATCCGTCTTCACCGTCTTCGTTACTACTCGAAACAAGTAATTTGAACGATTTATTCTCACTAAAAATAGAGAGAAATCCGGATATTAGTAGAAATTATATTTACACAAACTCTTTCCTTAAAAATTGATCATTTATTTATAATGCTTTACATTCGCGAATACAGTGAATAGGAAGCAGGTGGTAATCTAACAACTTGCGCAAGTTGCTCATGCAATTTCTTTCTTCTTTCTAATGTTTTCGGTTTCAGCTGTTTTTCAGTTTATCAGTTGAATTTTTATTTTATGTCGCGATATTAAAGTTATGCGAATATGTAAGTGTAATCTATGATACATGAAAATTATTGTGATACTACGATCAATTTGACATCGGTGGAGTAAAGATGACGGGACCGTTCTTTTTTTCTACTGCCTAGCTGACAGATGGCCGATTTGCGTGTCAAACGCTCGGAAAGCCGTGCACATATCTTATCATCGCAATTGCTTCAATTGGAAAATATTTCTGTGAATTAATTTTAAATTTTAATTTTAAATTTGCGCCATAATCTTGGAATAATCGGTGCTAGGTGCATTGAACTGATACAGAGACACACAAATTAAAATAAAATTAGAATAGTAGGTGAATCAATAAATCTATTCACAATAATTTCAATGTATAATTGTTGAAAAAAGTAATTTTCTATTCCACTATTTAGACGACCTTATTCCGTTAACCTTTAAGTAGGTAGATGGTTTACTAGTATATTACATAATTAAATTTATATTAATTTTATATCTTTAAAAAATAAAAAAATAAATAAATTTCAAGGGTTAAATAACAAATTTATTAATTATATTGCCAGCCTAAAAATAAATATAATATTTATGTGGCTCCTCAATGGAAGCACCTACCCACTTGAAGATTAACACCGACAACGAGTTTATCTGCCAATGTCTATTATTTATTATATAGACTACTAGGACATGTGCGATCAGATCAGATCCTATTATTTAGATTGTGTCTTATAATCGTTAGATTATATTATATTTCGATTATTTGATATCTGCAAAGCGATATACAAATAACATACCGTTTACGTTACTATTACTAATAGTTGCACAGGACAATGTTACAATTACACAATAAATTTAAACTAAATACATATTCCTATACACTTACTTTGTTACGACTTTTTTCACTTACATTACTAATGAAAATGACGGGCAATTTGTACATATTTTATTTAAATTTCAATTCATTAAATTTAATAAATTTACTATTAAATCCTTTTCTATTATAATTATTAAAATCATAATATCATTTTATTATTATGTTAATTTATCTTAATCTTATTTGTTAATCCCACATAGGCCGTGCATGCGTTTATTAATTTTATTATATGTGTATAAATAATATACATAAACCTTGAAGATTCGATTAGATGCGTAACACGATAATAGATCTTGAATAGAGCTACTATTGTCATATCTCGAAATATTCCAGGCTGTTTGCTCATCATCTGTTTCTCTGCTCGAATCTCATTGTCAATTTCTCTTGCGGAAAGATTAAGGATAGGCTTCGAAACTGAAATATCTCTTGACGACCTTCGACATTGCCGAGCGTTTCCTCGATGATCCTCTATCTTCGACGTGTTTCAGGCTTCGTTCAATATCGTTTTTGCTCTTGCCTCCGTTTATCCATTGCCTGCGGGCCGTTCTTTCTTTCCCGCAGTTCTGCTTCTGCTGCTTCTGCCTTCTGCTCTGTCTCGAAACGCGGCGGCTTCCTCCTTTCTCCCTTTGACACGGTCACTTAACGATCCCCTTTTTCTATCCAACCCCTCGTGTCCCCCGACTCTCGCTCTCTTTACCACTCTTCTACCTCGTCTACCCTTGCCTCCCTCGTGTATTCCCATTTTCGTGCATCTATATCTATCTTTGCTCATCCGACCCTTGAATTAAATTACACCCCGGAGGTCGAACGACTTTGCCCCAACCAGCTCTAGCTATAGGCCGACCGCAATACACGTTCCTTCTGCCTATTCAGCCTCTTCGACCGCAATGATATCGTCATCATTTATATAATATGTATGTAACTGTGGCCGTGCAATTTTATATCAGCCGTCAGTATCTCACTCGTCCCTATACAGTCCCTATTTTATCTCTCTTTTCTATTCAGAAATTCAAGTCAGAAATGCCTCACAATCAATAGTAATAATATCCATGTAATATCCATATAACATCCATAGTATCCATATAATATCATAATAGTGTCAAAATAGTACTAATATCGTTATCGGTTATATTACGCATCGGAGGCATTTACCTACAATTTTACAGCTTCCTAACGCGTGTCTCTTTCTCGCTAACGAGATTATGAACGAACACTATCCGGCAAAAGTCACAAATTAAAAGAGAGTTTGTCTTTCACTATTGTTACATGATTTTGCTGACACTGCTGGCATAGTTGATATTAAGTGACAATTTATTTTATTCTATAAACTGTATGCATTTATAAAGCAATTGATATTAGCGAGTATGACGGGTGGGTAAGATGTAGTAAAATCAGTGTTATATAAATTATCTTATAAAACAATGGTCTAAAACAATAGTTTTGCTTTATCTTACATTTTTGATATTTATTAGCACTCTTCTTGGCATACACAAAACAATTCAAGTAAATTACGACTAGCCAAAACGAACCGCATTATAATTTCTAGCAGTCGTGCCGTGTGACATTTTCTAAAATCCGATGTACGACTCTTTAGATTTACGCAGCTCAAACTTGAATAACATCGAGGCTTAGAGAACGATGCGCTAATAAAGCCAAGAGCTATTTTAATCTAGCCGGTATGGCTTTACCTTCACAGATAAATAGAATCTTTAAAATTTTCCGAGTACAATTCGCATTATCTCTTTAAGGATTAAAATTTCATGCGATTTAAAATTATGAATGCGGGTTTTTTAGTGTGTGCGTGTGCGTGTGCGTGTGCGTGTGCGTGTGCGTGTGCGTGTGCGTGTGCGTGTGCGTGTGCGTGTGCGTGTGCGTGTACGTGTACGTGTACGTGTGCGTGTGCGTGTGTGCGTGTGTGTGTTAATATAAACGATAATATTAATTGATAGTTGTAATTTTTTTTTCCTGCGCGCGAGTACTAAAATGAATTTGAAAACGAAAACGTACGCACTGATATATATAAATATATAAAAGAATTGGCCACTTTAGGCAAAATTGATGCATGACACACAAAAAGTAGTAAATTTTAAAATTGTTCAATAAATGTTTTAAATTAGAATTTCAACGAATTGCTATTTGCTAAAATTAGACGGAATTAAAAATCAGCAAGTTAACATGGAAAAGTGATTCGTTTATCGACTCTAGTAGTTGAAGAGAGATTTAGTCCACATCGCGTCGCTTGAAAAGGTCACAGCGTGGAGGCCCGTGTGCTCTGCACATTCGTCTCTTTTCATCATTTCTCAAAAAGTGCATACACTCGAATTTTTTATGAGAACAAATTTCTTACGAAGCAGTCACCTCGAGAATTCTCGCGCGCGCACTCCGCTCGCGTTCACTCGTTCTCTTTTCCTCTTTGCTTAGTTCCTTACGAACGGAGACACGCTTACGCGGATTGGCTTTCGACGAGCCGCACCATCGCACGCTTGCGCAAGCTTTTCGAGGTGAGCTTTCGGGCTGCGTTCGAGTCGCATCGCGGACCGTGGCACGTGGAGTAGTGTCCGCGAACCTCTATCAGAATAAATTCCGTATTTTTTTATTGGTCGCTCGTGTCGCGCGAATATATCGTCGCGCCCGATTGTTACACGGAATTTAGATACATAATAAAATCCAATTGTCGAATCGCGTTTAAGCGACACGCGTCGAGGAAGCGCGTTTGTGTCTTCGTTCAATTTATACGAACACGTGCGAACGTATGAAATGATCGATGTCGCGCATTGATATGGTGCAAGCTGGCAAGTTGTATAGTGAAGTGTTTAATATGGAGGAAACGGTGTATTTGAAATAATAAAAGTTTGTTGTGCTTTGTATGTACCTAGATATCTTTTTATCTATTTTTTACGATGTAAAACGTCGTATTATTTTCACGTTTGCACTCGTGTATCATATTTTTTTCCAATGATAATGATGTAAAATTTAATTTTTAATAATTTGACGAGCGAATCTCGAGGCATTCTTTATTATTCTGCCGCAATATTTCTTCTATCGATTGGATTAAAAAAAGGATGGATATACATACATATAATGCACGCGCGAGACCTTCTCGTCTGCACTCGTGACGGTTTATTAAATCATCCATTTAACACTGTTTTCTGATTTACACAGTAACTTCTGTATTTTGAAATAACACACACGCACAACACAACAAATCGTTAGGCATGCATATCCATTATATAAGGGGAAAAGAGGATCCATGTATGTACGTATATATTAATTATAAATATGTATGTATGAATTATGAACATTAATAACGCAAATAGCGCGGATTAATTAAAAGAGTAAAAGATTTTCCGTAGAGTTTTTATATTTTCTCTCTTGTAATATATTTTTATCTCAGCGTCCTTTTTTTAATATGCGATTTTATATTTAAACAGTAATAAGCGAGTATTCATGTATTCATATAAATTTATAAAAACATATAGGGGAAAATAAACTTGGTCGCCGCATGAATATAGCTAAGCGTTTAGACGGAGAAAGAGCTGTCTAGAATTTTAATTAACGAAAATGGAACACGATTTTAATCATCATAAACGTGTTGCGATCTGTCGGATGTTGATCGACTTTAAATGATATGTACGTATCAAATAATTAAAATAATAATAACTAAGTAGCAAAAATTGATTTAATATAGTCGCATGATCTTGACGCAAAAGCGATAACTACTACTCAACTCGAAAGTTGTTTTGCCGTGCAACAATTACAAAGCACCGCATCTCCCTTCCCTTTAATTTTCCTGTTTCTACCTGTCATTACACTCGACCTAAATTAGCACCGTTGAAAGCGGAGCTTTGCTTTCACAAATTAAATTTCTTCAAAACGACAGTCAGTTTAATGCTATAAGAGTTTGATTTTTCATTCGATAACTCATTTTATTTAATCGCTTCGTTATATTCACATTACGCACATTACGATCGGTTCTTGCGCTTAATTCAATTTTAGTCGTATTAAAAATCTGCAATTGTGATAAAACGTGCATTTTATGAATGCGGAAAAAACAGAGGAAGAGATAGAGAAGGAAAGAGCGACGAGAAAAATGAAAAGAAAAAAGTAATTGGAATAGTTGTCCCCGTGAAGATATGACTTTAATTAGACGGGTTCCTCATTCGCACATAAAAGCGCACATCATACCGTGAATATGTTTATCGTGCAGAAATTTGTCCATTTTTCTGTTCTCCAAAATGGATTATATAACTGATATAACGCGTGATAAATTTCTCGAATATAAGGACGGTGAGAGCGTCGGAAGATTTTCCAGGTCGTTCCGTAGAATGTAGTGGAAATTCAAATTGGCTTGCGGCGAAAAACGAAAAAATGTGGATGTTCTTCTAGATATTTGTATCGCATACACGCAGTGACATACAATATATGTTTTGTTCGTGAATTTTTTTTACAATTAAATAAAATGAACATAACGTATAATCGGCCGTACCGTTTTATCTATAGTTTATTTCTTTTACAAGTTGCAAGAAGTTTTTCTCCGCTGAATTTCATTCGTTATCTTTTTTTTTCACCGAGATAAAAATCGACAAAGTTATATGAAGATACTAGTGAAGAGGATAAAACGAGTTTCGTGGTATCGGATTTGTAATGAACTTGACGTTGCAGGGTGTATCGAGCAAATTGATCAATCGCGGCGATAATCTCGTATCGTCACGATTTGTTTCTATGCATTTTATGCATTCACGCATTCCTAGAGCATTTTTCTTTTATTTCTAATATTTTTTAAATTTTTCCTTATACTTATATACTTATAACCGTATACTTATATCGTATTAACCTAAATGTATTATATAATTATATACATATAAGTATCCTAATGTAATTCTATCGTCGAAGAGATAGAGCATAATAGAATAATTATTTTAGAATAATTTTTTCAATGCAATTTTAATCTCAAGAGCTTTGAAGATTTTAACGGTCATTTTGTATATTATTCACATGTGTGTGTGTGAATCATATTTCGACGAGATTGTAATAAAATTTATTTTGATTTTAAAGAACCAATTTAAGATAACTTATTACATTTTCACATATCGAAAAATTAATTTCTAAATGACGATTTGAAATGTAAATTATTGAGATATAAATCAAATGTAAATTAAATTAGTAACAATCGTAATAATGTAATAGAAAATAATTTCGTGATTTTTCAAATAACACAGATTTAGTTTATATGGATACACGCGAACAACGTTGTTTTATCTCATTAATATAATGGTTATTGTACGGTAGCAATAGCAATATCGTGCAGATGACTCTATATTCAGCACAAATTGGATTGTTCTAAGCGTTTCAAAGTACATGAATACTCGCATTCTGTAGTAAATATATGCCTCGAAAAAATACGCTCCGATAAACAGTTTATTTTAAGAAAATCAATTTATATATTTATCTAATTGTAAGTAGTAGAAAAATATAATATTTTATTGTAAATATACAACCAACCGTAGCCAGTGATGTGAATTCTTATCGGAACTTATTTAACTTCTTCTCTTGATAAAATCAAGTCGTTGAAAATTTAAGCAAAATTAAAATCTAATAGAGATCTTGGGATCATTAATTTCTCTCATTTTTCGTTATGACGCAGAAATTTTTTGACCCTTTGAATTGAATTACAAATTTTTAATTACGCCAATTAGAGAAATTAATCTTTTCCAAATTAAATTTCACTTTCATCAAGTTTTAGTTTGCAGCAAATTAACACTTTGCACTTGTATATTGGACTCGGGAAGAAAGGAACTTCTGCGGAATAAAATCATATTATCACGGGCTAGAAGTGTGACAATTAACTCTAAGACTTGAAAGATAGTAGTTTAAGTGTGCGCGATAAGAAGAGAAATGAAATAACGATGATTTCGCGGAAACCGATGGAAAATAATTTACGATAGTATTTGATTACAATCGAATCGTGTCAAGATCAATGATTAAAAACATTTTTCAAGTGCCAAGTAGTGTTCTAAATCATGCACACGTCCAATGATGAAAATTGCACGAATCGCTGTGCTATCGGGAGCGAGGAAAGGAGATTGTGATTACGTTTCCTTTCCACCTAAGAAATGAGCCAGAGTGAAAGAAGAGTTGTGGAGCACGGTCCTAAGGACTCACCTCCGCCTTTATCGCCGTCGTCGCCGCCGCTGCCACCGTCACCACCACCTCCACCTCCACCTCCACCTCCTCCTCCTCCTCCTCCTTTGCCGAAGCTTCCGGCTTACTCGCAGCAAAAACTCTTCAAGAAATGCAAGAGTGCCACGTTCCAGCTTGATGGCGCGACATATACGATAGGTAATTGTCATAAAGCGATACAAATCTGTTTCGTATAATTGATTGAAAAATTGTTATTTAAATGAATTGGCAATCACGTGCTTACAGTAGATAATTAAAGATAATTACAGATAGATAATTAAAAACATTTTCCATAAATCAGTACAGTTTGAGCATATTGTATTAAAATAATATGAAATTGAATTAACAATGAGAGTAGCATATAGAGCAGAATAAAACTCGACAAGCGAATATTTGCTTATTTTTAGACAATAAAATTAATACATTTTAATTAATTTTATCTGTTTATCTACATGTGTAATAATTATACGCTATTCTCGCACATTATTATTTATAGTATAATGAAAATTATGAGATTCAATTCCTTTACGAACGCTCGATTCGTAGCACACATTTACTTTTTTCGTGAGAAAACAATCGAGAGAATCACACAATTCCGCAGACACAATTACTTGCAATACATGGATGAAAAATCGGACAAAACTCGGAATTTAAGTACTGTCTTTAGCCATGAAGAAATTGGAGTAGTTTATAGTTACTGGGTAACCGCTGTCGGAAATAGTTGCAAAGGGAAGGTTGTATGTGAAGGGTGAAATAAAGCAGGACGAATACAGAACCGAAACAAAGTCGACGTCGAGTATCACGGGTCACGTCTTTTCGTGGAGAGTTTTCGCAAGTTGCCAAGCGTGAAGATAAATTTGCTCTGGCCCGAATGCAAAAACAGAATTTAAAGACTAGTGCCGAGAGTCTCAGCTTTGCCAACATTTATTCTGCCGTAAAATAAGATAGTTGAGAGATATATGTATATATCGTTACTGCCTGCTTTTTTGCTGTGTAATTCATTATTACGCTTAGATGACGCTTAGTTAGCCTGCATGAATTTGTTTGATGCATTTGCGAAATGAAAAACGTTCTTTTGTAGGATAGATATTTTTCTCGAAATGTAAATACTTAGTTACCCGATGTATTTGCGAATTTTGAATTATAGCTCCTTAATATCTCGCGCTCAAATGCTAATAGTTAATAAGCGTGACATTTTGTAGAGAGTATTTTATTTTACAAAGATGGAAGTAAAAGTAATCCTTTGTAACTATTATTTCCAATTTTTCTCTCTCTCTCATTTTATTATTTTAAATTTTATTTTTGAGCTTTATGTGTGCATTTAATTATATTAGGATAAAATCGGTATTTATGCCGCAGCAGTCAGAAAAAATAGAAGGAATAAAGATAGTTTGGTCACAATCACTTTGTTATGTGCCTTTATGCTATATTAGTATTGTGTTATAATTACAGTTCTTTATTGTTAATATTAACGGAAATATCGTGAATTGAGTTTTTTTATGTAGAAGTAGCGCGATCGTGTATTACCATCCACGTAAAATGATTACAGTAGGAAATGTAAAAGGCATAATGATTATTTCATGATATGTAAATGTAGAGCAATAGCAAAGGATGGAATACAAGTGCATAGCTCTTGTATTCTTTATTTAGTTTAATATCTTGTATATCCCACTTGTTTAGGATATACGGCCTTTTCAGTGAGCAGGATTTATGCCGTAATACAGACGCTGCGTGATTGTAAAGCAGCACTTGCCTCTATATTGAGAATACAATGTGCACATATCAGATCTCTGCACTCTGTTGATGTCTGTGCACACTAATTTCTTTAATATTGCATTATTATTACTTTGTATACATATTTACTGTCCTTATTCCCTAATAAACTTTGTAAACACGTTTCGTAAGGCATTATGTTATTTCATATCATATTTGTAAATGTTATTTGTAAATTATCGATGCGCCGTATATCTTACACATGAGTAGTCGTAAATCCCACCACTTTTTTTTATATGACAAAAATGCAAGGGTTTTTTTTTAATTTTTTTTTCAAGCATAAAAAAAGAAATATTTCATATTTAAAATTTTTTTTATAATAGTAAACAGCAGTGAAGTTTTCATTAGTATAATTTATTTTCCTTAAACATAGTAAATAATACTTGATAAATTAAATTTTTGATAGCTACGGCGTACTCTCTAAAATCTTTGGAGTGGAATCCCACTCTAAAAGTGTGAAAATCCTGCCAGTCTTGATAAAGAGTGGCAGGATTTTCACACTTTTAGAGTGGAATTCCACTCTTTTAGATGAAATTCCACTCCAAAAAATTTAGAGAGTATATACGGACTTTATCTTATGTATACAGCTTATACGATTAATGATAATTTCATTTTTCTACAAATGTTTTCTTTTCTTTTCAACATTACTTTTTAGTGAAAAGTACGAAACAGAACGTAACATTTATAGAAATTAAAACAATGAATTGAATGTGTAGAAAAAGAAGAAAATGTTATAGACAGACTTTTACGATCGCGTATCGTGTTACAAATCTGCTTAATAGCCACATGTTTAAATAACTGATTAAGCTGCTAGCTATTTATTACGATAGAAAATAACGATAATAAGTAATCCATGACATGTTTCCTTTCGATAAGGATACACGGCTTCGTAACATTATTCTGGTACTCTTCTTATCTATTCAGTACTGCACGCAAATCCAGCTTGGTCACGACACCTCAAGAATGGGCTTAAATATTGATTTCCAATTTCTGTTACGGGTTGCGCGCTATTCTTATCATTTAGACGAATATACTACCGACGAGGCGTCGTCTCGTATGCTTTTCCGGTTGGAGTTGAATAGTTTTGTACCGTTGGGTTGCTTCTTTAGAAGACGATAATAGTACCATTTCTCTTTCGTAAACAAATATTTTTCGCCAACCTTGTTTTCGCGGCAAAGCTACGGCAATTTCTTCTTAGCTTAGATACTTGATTTGTGCAAGATCGCGGAAACATTTCGCGAAGAGAATGCCATTTCAACAAAAATAAACTCAATAAACGGTCGAGCGTACGAATATTGCTTCAGTTATAGAGCTTTTTATTTAGAGAAACACATCGTATTTTAATGAAGACAACTTTGATCGTCTTCAATGATCGCGTGTCAGCCACCATTCCAGTCAGCATACAATAGTTTGTTGCATCGTGTTATTAAAGCGCGGCAATCAATAACAACGCAACGTACGTATCGTTTTCAAATATGTCGTAACATTTAACATAATAATGTATGTATATGTACATCAATTCAACATGAACAAACTTTGACTATATGACCTGGCCAAATAATGTTTTTAAAACATTTCGACAATGTTTCGAAAAAATTATGTGCAAGTCAAATACAATCTTTTTGAAATGTTTAAACAATGTTATTTTAAAATGTTGAAAAATACACATACAATTAACATTTCTAAATGTTTCCTACGGTTTCTGAGCGTCTCTTTAAAATTTTTGAAAGGTGCATAAGAATCATCAATATATTCCGTCTATCTACGATGCGATAATTGGGCGGCGGATATCGACGGAAATTCACAATGTGATGATTCTGGACGAACACAACTGAATGATGTAGTTATTTTTTGTTCTTATCAAAGCAGTAGCGTATAGTTGGATGGACGGATGCGATGAAAGCCAATGTAATTTGAAAGCCAGTTAGAAATTCATTACGGATCCGAAATAGTTGGTGCCTACGTGATCGTTCTGCTGCCCATTAATTAATACCGTATATTACTCGAGTTTCAATTGATTGCGAACCGAACGATATTGTATTTCTTCGCGGCCGGCGGCCGATGATCGTATCATCGATTTGTTGATGTGTTAACCAACGATTATCGGATTATCTATTTAAACTCCATTGTATTAAAAGAAATAGCCACTCATATCTACTGAATAATAAAGTTGCGAAGAATTTATCGTAGCGACTTGAGAATAATCTAACAGTCTAGCAATGAAGTTCGATTGGGGCGGAGAAGTGCAGCAACGATCCATCTATCCACGATGCGATAGTTGGGCGGGCAGATATCGACGGGAATTTAGAGAGTCGCGGTGACAAGATGAATGGGATTACGTGTTCCAGTGACGACGTCATTCCATTGGAAGCTATCGTCCGCGCCGCGTATTTGTGCGATCGTCCGCCGCGCTCTCAGTATTATTAGATCGGCATTTTGTCCGTTGGCGTATTAGCCATCGACATACGTCGATACAATATCAGTTCGTTTAACGGAGAAACGCATCGATTTTTCCTATTCCCCGCTTCGGATTCACCGCGCTGCTGGTTATGCACCCGTTGCGTCGCTTCCGTCGCGCCGCATCGTCGACTGCGTCATAAACCGCAGCGGGCGCGTGTTTATAACGCTTCAGCGCAATGCTTTAGCGAATTTTACAGAGTTTACGGAGAAATATGATCGCTGTGTCGAAACGCCCGAACATGGCCGCGTATGCGACACGTAGCGAGACCTTCCAACTCTAATTCTCTTCCGTCAAGATAACCGCAACAGCATGTATTATATCTGTACCTTGGTTAAGGCCAGTGTTCAAAATTGCCAAATTCGAGTTATGTACATTAATGAACTCTAAATGAGTCACTATTATTGTAAAAAAAGCCAAACTCGAATTTGGCAACTTTGGACGTTGGCCCTTTCAGCACCAAGATACAGATATTATGGTTGTCTTGATGAATGCCGATGTGTTTATCGTAATTTCGATGGAAACGACGCGTTATGTTTAACCTCCTTCGTCTTTTTAATTTCTTCGTTGAAATGACCAACAATCGCGTAAGGACATTTAAATGCTTAACTTGTTAGAAATACTAATTTCGTTTTTAATTCACACATATTGCAACAATGCAATTTTCTGCAATTTCTGAAATTTGTCAGATAATAATCTTTATTTAAGAAACTCCTACTTTTTCCTAGTAAGTAATGCTCAAAGAAAGTCGCTTGAAAGTCACTTTATTCGCGTATGACTTATCATCTTTTAGTAAAACTTTGGACTTCACGAAAAATATACAAGTTTCCAAAATGGTAAAATCCCATCTCGCCATTAAGTAAAACTGTCCTACTTTCGCAAAAGTTTTTTCGCGCATCTTTCATTGTTGTTGACCAACGATTACGAAATTTGCTGTGGAGATTTCACAGTTTAAAAGTTTTCAAGTTCTAAATGACAAGATCGAAGAAGGTTCCTAATTAGCCCTCCGCTATCCCTCGTATGAAGAAGGGTCATTAAGCTGAACAGCACTATTCGTAACGTATTGTACATAGAAGTTTAATGGAATTTTACATTTAGTTATTAACCGAGACCAACAAGAATATTTAATATATTTTAGTATTAATAATTTAAAGAGTGAGTTTACACGTAGGACGTAGGTCTATTATCGTACTTTGCTATAGTCGCAAGATCGTTCATTTTAGATAGACTTTGCGTAATCATTTTAGTTTGATGGAACGATGTGTTAATTAAATTTCAATAAAGATATGAGCTATGAACGTTATACGGGCTAATGTATGTTATAAATTGGACGGATGTTCCAAAGTGATTTGGCCGAGACAACCGTTACACATACGTATCCTTTAATTAACTTATTTGCAATTTGTTTCTTCTAAACTTTGGCAAATGTTCAGTAATCTTGGATAATCTGCGTTCGCAAGTGCTATTTACAAAATTGTTTACTTGAACTTTTTTCTTGTCTTTAGTACATGCTTAATCGAGGATTCTTCGGATGGTGGCAGATAGCGGTACGAAAGTGATGACGTACTTAAATTCGCACTTATATTTTCGCAGACACGTTCGTGCTTCTTACCGAAATACGAAATGCAAGAATTGGCCGGTCGCCAGCTAAAATGCCGATGGCAGAGCTTTCTCCAACTCCATCCTTCTCGATCGATACCGAATGGTACTCACTGTTCGCAATGATATCACGGCCCTTGTATTTCGGCACGATATCATCTTCATCCATTAATTAATTGACTGATTAATTTGAGATCGTTATACTTATATAAAATATATTTATGACGCTAAATATTGGAACGTCAACAATTTTTAATCTTTAAAGATTGCTTTAAAGAAACTTCAATGATCCTTCTGTTTCCTCAATGCACATTTATTTGCGGAATATTCTATTGGCTTTTTCTATTGGATTTTATATACAGTATACAGTATAATGCGACAATAAAATATTCATAGTCGAGATGAATATTCGAGCCGGTATGTGAAGTATTCTCTTATAAAAGAACAATGCCACAACAACGATAAGCGTGCACGCGAATCATTAACGCGTCTGCGACTGGTAATAAAAAAAGGGAAAAAAAAAGAAATATATATCTAGGCAGACCTGAGAGTTCTCAACTACGAAGAGGATACGCCTACCTTTCAATCGTAAGCGACACAACAGTAAATATCGCTTACGATGAATTATTCGTGCGAGCATATTTATTGACACGCGTCGTGGCGAACGCGATTTGCCGCATGTTCGAAAATGCATCTGATGCATCTTTCGCTGTGCGCAGTTCAAAGGCGAAGGTCACAAACATCGCATCGTTGTATCGTGCAACGTATTGTTGCATTGAAACATAATATTTCATTTACACGAAGCTTATCGTAACACTTTACCACTGAATAGCTCATAAAATATGCGAATAGATAACTTAAAAGTTATTTCTAGTGCCGGATTCGTGCTGGTAAACCTGTTTTCCCTTCCTTGACCTTTCTGGTTTGAAATTTTACTTTTTTGAGAGATAACGCATATCAATTTCACAGATGAGTCATTCTGAACATTGTTGTGATTCTAACATTCTTTGTGCTTATATGTGAGGAAATTTTCATAGATTACTAAGTTTCTAAACGTGAAATGTTGAATGTCGGCTACCTTTCTTTTATTGTTAAAGCTTTTAATTAAAATTTTAACTTATAAAAAGTGAAAAGCGCTGTGAAATGTAAAGTATAAATGAGATTAAAAACTCTGTGAAATATAATCGAATTGAAACACTACAAAATGCGTAATATTAGTACAAAATTACCTTTTCAAAAAAAAGAGGTAAAAACAAGCGTCAAGTGTGTGGGTGCACCCCTTAAATCTTTTTCTTTTTTTACAAAACCCAAATGGTACTATCTTTGTATCCTCATTAAAAAACTTTCCTATTCTAACCCATGTAGTACTCTCTTTAATTTCTTATACAAAACCCAACTGGTTCTATCTTTGTATTTTCATTGAAAAATCTTTTTATTCCTAACCAAAGTGGTATTTACTTAAAAATAAATATTTTAAATTTAATCCAACTTAAATGTATTTTTCCAAAAAACGTATAAAATCTTTAAATTGCGCCAATTATAAAGAGAATATATTGCTGTTTGAAATAACTGCTGTACTACTTTTAACAAATAAAATGCAAGTGATAGTATCTTTATTTTTAAATAAAACCCAAGTAGTGGTATCTTTAATTCCTTTTTAAATAAAATTTAAATGATACTATCTGTGTACTTTATTGAAAAATTTTTCTGTTTTAACCTATAATAAGTGGATGTACTTAATTTAAAAAAGTTTTAATGTAATATACAACATTTAATCTGAAAGAATTAAAGAATTAAATAAACAGTTTTATTAAATAAAATATGTTCTAAGCATTTATCGCATTTTTTTTTACGTCAATTTTTTTCATTGTTTTTCTTATCTAGCAGCGCCATGTTTTGGTCACTTGGGTTTAAAAAAAAAATTAAATATTAACAGAAAAACTTTTATGAAAAAAGATAGCTAAAAGGAGCAATATTGCTCGCATCATTAGCGGTACAATATAAAAAAGGACATCTTATTACCCCCCGATCACGTATATCTCACTTGTGACTCACATTTTTTTATCTATTTAAAATAATTAAAAAATTCGTGAACATACATGAAAATTTTTGAAACAAATGTATTTTTTTTCAAAATCTGTACTTTTTTAGAAAAAATTAAGTGTAAGATAATTTAATTACCTTTGAAATTATGAAAAATTTTGATGGATAGTATTAGTCGGACACAGAGTATTCATGATTGGACCTTACGGAAGAAAAGTAAAATTTTTGTACAGCTAAGTAATACATATAGCTAACGCGCTTGATACGATAATAATAAGAAAATAATAAAAAAGGAATGTTGAAAATCAATGCTGTTCTTAATTTTCATTACTTTTACTTCAACACATACGTGTATTGAATAAATAAATTAACTTTGTCTTACAAGATATTGAATGGTAAACACAGACCAGATTATCAGTAATACAATTTTTTATCCTATTACTATTATGTTTTACTCATTAAAGTAAAAAATTAAATTTAGTAGTTTTTATATCTACAAAATTTTTGTTTTAAAAATATATTTCATATCTTGTTTTGAACGAGAAAAGGTTTTATTATTATAAAGTTTTCTTATTATTGATTGATTTTGTTTTTTTTTAAACAATAGCAAACTATAATAGACTTTGCAACAATTAAGACAAAAATATCTTTTTCACATAAAAGTTTTCAATACATTTTAATGTTATACATATATTGGTCATTTTTATTGTGTTTTAAAAATTGTTGTAGCATAAAGTTCAGGATGATAAATACCGGAATTTCTCATGATTTTTTCCGCCCACTGGACTTTTCCAGCCAATCTGATAATGCGATTCTCAGCACAACCATCGGCCAGAGATGATTAATACACCGAGATTTAATTTAATAATGTTATCATCTGACGCATTTCTACATTAAATGAAAATTAAATTAATATAATTTAATTGCTTGAACTACGTTTTCTCAAATGATAATAGAAGGATGAGAAATTGAATGAGCGAGAGAGAGAGAGAGAGAGAAAGTAGGGAGAGATTTCTTTGGCTTACGGCCAAAGTGTTGGCAAAAATCACGAGTTTTCTATTGATCTGTCTGTACTAATATCGTGTGACATTATTGTCTATTTTTGAGTTTACAAATTAATTTATATTCGTGAATTAGAGTAGATTTTATCTAATATTTTTTTATCGAAAGATAAAAAGTTGAATAAAACGATCCCCTGATTTTGATAAGAGTTTTGTCAGACTGTGTCACGGAGCAAGTTGCAAGATATATGGAGCGGCGGTGTGCTTGTTAATGAAAAGCAGATAACTGGAAGGAAACGCGTGGCTTTAATTCCGTCGAACATTAATATCCCCTTTTGTTAATGTCTACGGAATTAACCGGAAATGTCGTAGCTTGCCGTAATTTCCGGTGGAGGTCGGTAAAGTAGAGCTACAGCGAAGCTAGGGAGGGAATCGATTTCATATTGTTTGGTGTCTGATGCTTTCAAACGTGGTGTATGTTAGAACTTGTTAGTAAGGCGCACGTCAGGATACTGCAGGGAGCTGTATTAGCAAATAAGTTTTATTCACATCTCATTTTAATGGATGTAGACCTTAATTACATTTACTCATTTCTTATAATCTCGCGGATTCTCGAAGCTTTCTCGTTTTTTAGGTTTTCTCACGATCAAAAATTGTTTACGGAATCGATATAATTACATCGATATAACGAGTATTTTAAGTAAAAGAAATATTTTCTTTGCCAAACGAATTTTCTTTAATTTTCGTGAACGGCAATCACATAAATTACATACACATCAAGTATCAAAGTATTGTATCTAAATTCCACTTTATCGGAATTACTGTCCTAACGTCATCTGACGAATTATTTACGGGAATCGTCTCTCGAATAACATCTTGAGGAGCGATTACGGTGGTACATGGTACATTGGTTTATCTATCGACCGACTGCTCGGTGCGAAACGAGCGATAACAGCGATGACGAGCGAGAGATTCGAGAGCCTAGGGGGTCCGCTAAAACGTTAGCGGATTATTCGATATTTCGCGATAGAGGCGATAGAGACAGTGCGGCAGTGAGCGCACCATAAAACAGCATGACAATTACAGATTCATCGAGCTTATAACGAGCTGTAACTTGATCGTATAATGCACGCGGGTCAGCGTAATCGAAAGTGTCATAACGTCGTCGCTTGGTCAACGATGGAACGTAGAATGGCAGCTCGGCAATATCACCGTCAATCGACTCTAAGCTCGTTGCGTACACCGCGACTAACATCCGGAACATCTCTCTGAAATATTCCGCGAGGCTGTCATCCCCAGATCCGTCTACCGTCATCAACCTCGCACAAAATAAATACGCCCTCGATAATATTGCGCGCCAAGATAGGAAAGACTAGAAGCCGCGGGCCGGCGCTTGAGGCCTTTGGCACAAGAAGCAAATTAGCATATTCCGCTTATATATAAATATATATAAATATAAATATAAATATATATATATATATATATATATATATATATATTTATATTTATAGTAAAAAAAAAGAAGTAATGGAAAAATTTGTATTTTTTTTCAAAGACTATTCCCAAAAACATTTTTATTTTAATTAAACAAATATAATAAAAAAAGGAAAAGATTTTAATGTACAAGAGAAGACAAGTAAATTTTTGCATGTATAATTTCATAATGTCATAATTTTATATTATTGTTTTCTAGTTTGAGATAATAAAGTTACATAGCTAGCCTTAGCCTCTTTCATATTTCCTATAGCAATCGAGTTAGGTTAAAAATTTAGAAACGCGTAAAAAATTGTTCAAAATTTAGAAACAGAAAAAAATTTAGTATCAAATCAATAATTTATTGTTTCATATATAAGCAAGAATATAAAATCTTTTTGGAAGATTTTATAATCTTAAACAGACATAATTTACTTACATAAAGAGAAGAATTTTTTTCATGCAAACGAATTATGTCTGTTTAAAATTCTTCCAAGAAAATTTTATATTCTTGCTTACATATAAAACAAAGAATTGTTGATTTAATATTAATTTTTTTCTGTGTACAAAACGCGTATTCTTTGCCAGCTCCAACGTGTATATGAGAACACACGTGTGTCTTCACGTTTGGAGGAGATTGATCTAAATTTTTATGACAAATTTTTTAATTAAAATTAAAAATAACATTAGAGAATTTTTTCTTAATGAAAATGTATATGTGCGCAAAGGTCGGTTCTATTTTCCATTATGGAGCATCGTAATTATAGGACATGTTATACATATTTCAGTTAAAAAAGATTTATACTTTTTTAACAAATGGTCCGAAGTGATCACGTGGAAAATTTAATTGAGTAGAAAACTTTTTGTAGTGAATTTGGTTAACATGGCTTACCCAACTCGCCATATCCTTAGTCTTAAATTAAAACGGTGGTATGGAGCTTACAAAATGTTGATTGAATTTGGTTGTGCAAAATTAGGCCAGAGTTTACGCGTCTGCGGTGTAGTTGAACTTAAGCCCGGATTACGTGCGGTCACCATTGGAATAGCGCGGTTGATTTTAATTCTACATGACAATAGTTTCTCATGGGAAAGAGAACTACCTGCTACTTTAATTAACTATGAAACGTATGCGAAAAAATTACAATATTATTAGACACTTTTTGATTTTACATTTAATCGGATTATCACGCTATTATTACTGGTCTCGACGAGTGTAGAATTTAATTAAATTAATGAATGATATAATTGCGGATGGAGTAATTTATTTGAGCCATTGTTCTAACGCTTCATTGATCCATTTTCGTACAATTGTACATGCAGTCACACGGGAAGAAATTGGTATACCTCGAAATATCTCGTGCGCTCGAAAATTTATATACTATTGGAATTAATTAACATACGTTAATTATATAAATTAAGAAAATTTGTATTTTACTTTACGTTTCAAATCGTATTACTTAAAATATTCATGGGCAATATTATCAAGTTTTTATTATTATAAATTTATTATTATTATATTATATATAATATAATTTAATAATATTGATACGTTTTTCTCACACACACTTAACTGAAATATTATAAGTTTATATGGGGCATTCCACGTGAAAGGGGTTTACCTAATTATATCCATTTTTAGAAATCTGAAAAAATTTTTTAAAATATTTCCATACATGTAGAATATTGTACCATAAAGCAAATTTTAGGATCGCAATGATATCCCCTCAAAAATTAATATTTTTTCCAATATAAAATTTTAACCAAAAGCTAGATAATATCAAATTTTATTGGTCAATTATTTAACACTACGTAAGTAATATATTTTTAACAAATAACTATAAAATAAAAAATAGTTGTGAAGTTTTTTTATTGCGAAATAAATAAGTCTAAAAAATTTAAAACGCAAAGACTTTATAACTATTTTTTATTTCTTTATTTAAAACTAAAAAATTAATTTTTTAAATACTATTAAATTTTTCACATTAAAATTAACGTTTTTATCTGAAAGTACGGAAAAAATCTTATAAAAATTATGTGTTTAAAAATGTTTTAATTTTAGCTACAAATGTTGAAAAAAGAAAGTTTCTTTTTTTAATTTAAACGATAACGTTCAATATTTTTGATGCAAGGGATATAATACTTACATCTTTTATCATCAATCTTATGTCCACTAACATGTTTTCATTATCATTAAAAAAATCCCAAACAGTTTATTTTTAGGTGGACACCTTTCACGTGGAATGCCCCATATACTCTAATATTTTTTGTTATCGTGTATCGTTAACATACCTAATTCTTTATTTTCTCTCTCTCACACCCACACATACACCCACACACATTTTGCGCTGCGCAAATTTATGATGCGTTATCACTCTAGCTGCAGAGTTGATTCAATTTACTTTGAATCTGTCGATATACATAGAGTCTCACACAACTATTAGACAATGTGCGATTATAGCCGAAAATACAACTCGCGTTCATTCGACTGCGGCAACAAACTTTTCGAGCAATAAAAGCGCGAATAAAGCTTACATGATTAATGCCTCGACCATTGCAGAGGAGGATAAGCTGCGTACGCTTACAATTAGTCAACGCGTTTTCGCAAGAGAAAAGAAATTCGCCTCGAGCTCGACATCTGAGCATGACGGAAGGTAACTCGTGTTGTTCAATCAGCAACATCGTTGCCCTTCGCGCGGTCAATCAAATAAAAATGCTACTGACGTAAGCGATGACATGCATACACGCATGAGACACGCGATCATACCATTTTTACAATAAACTGTTAAGAAACATAATATCTTTGCCCATGAGATTGTCATCGATATCGTTGACGAATCCAGTAGCTATAATATAGCGCGTACGCGTCTACTAACGGTAAGTGTTATCGGGCGGATAATAGGAGTCGATAATTGGTGCGACATTAAGTCGCACCAGCAAAGGACGTACACGCGCGCCGCGGATAGGAATATACACAGTCTCACGTATAATTGGCTGACTCTGACATTGCCATCGGTTTAACTCGGTGGCCCACCATCGCGTTTCTCTTCTGTCCATTTGATGAGCACATAGGTATTAATTGATGAGTACATAGCGGTCGCCATTAAGTGCGCCGCGCGTGATAAATAGAGGTGAACTTAACATTATCGCGAGCGCCCGCGCCGTGGCGTTTTTATCGCGGAAATATTCGCGTTATAGCGACGTCGGGTGAATTATGCGTCTCTTGCAACGCTGGACGCTTTTATATCGTGGAATTTAAATCTCTCTCGCTCTCTCTCTTTCTCTCTCTCTCTCTCCCTCCTCCTTGAATTGATTTAATCGTCCGTGCACAACTTTACGATTGTTCGTGGCGTCTATCAGCCGCCCATGTTCTTGAGCGATATATCGTGCGTTATATGTATGAAAGATTTCATCAATTTGAAAAAATGACATTTTTTTCAACTTGCGTACAGATTCGAGTCAATAATTTGAGATGGAATAAAATGTAAACTTGGTAATTTAAAGACGTCTTTTTATTTCATCAGAATTCATACAATTTTTATTCTATTGGATAAATCGAGAAACTAGACGAGTGATTGAAGCAGAAATAGAACAAAATTGAATATAAATTAATTTCTGTATTTTTTATTGTATTATACAAGAAGAAGGAGATAAAAAGAAGAGGAAAAGAAAATTTCCGGGTAACGAGAGACAAACAAAAGAGAAAACCAGAAAGTACATTTTGCTATGTGTCAAGTACAGAACATCAAAGAAAATTCCGTTGAAACGAGCGTTGAATAAATTTTGTGCGCTGCTATACATGTTTGCGACCTCGGCTTGAAAAACAATCGAATATCTACAAAAGAGGTATGTACCATTTCTACGCTATCGCGTTTCATTTCTCTGTCAGATCGACATGGTATAGGCAGCAGCAAACTTTGTCTACGTTGCGCTTAAATCCTCCGTCTCAACTAAGTACGTCTGAGTAAACGTGTTTCAGATTATTACCTTTATCAAGTACAAAAGGTTTTTGTGTACGTAATATCCGAGTCTTCACTGGGGAGGGGGGAAGCGTTGTTTATTTATTCTAAAACATTTTACGACTAGTAATTGCTATTTGCTATTTTTTTCTAAATACATCTACAGGGTAGCCAGAAAGCTACGCAAGTTTTAAAACTTTAATAACTCCAAAACTATTCAAGATAATTTATTTAAAGTTCTTTTTAAATAACAAAAAATGTATGAGATTTATTATTTCTAATAGTAAATATTTGCAAAATGGCCGCCATTGGCCTGGATGACATACTTCAAACGCTTGAAAAAATTCCACATAACGGCCTCCATCACTGCTTTAGGGATTTCACGAATGAATTGTTCGATGACTTCTTTGACTTCTTCCACTGTTTGAGGATTGGCTTTATAAACTCTACTCTTCAAATAACTCCAAAACCAAAAGTCACATGGGTTGAGAGCGGTACTATTCGGTGGCCATTCAATACCAGCGATCGTTACTCGATCAGACGTCGTATCAGCAATGCGAGCTGACGCCATTTTGAAAATGACAAAAAATGTGCTCATCAAGTGGTGTAAATAAAATTCCATACGTTATACATGATTCCCATAGCAACAGCATTAATTCATTACAAGTGGTTTTGAAATGGTGCAAAATTTAAAAGTTGCGTACCTTTATGGCTGCCCTGTAAAATTATGTCTTTACACAGGCAAATGTAACAATGCGTTAAGCATTTAACGACGTACTCTGTTATACCCTGCATTCGTCTCACGCTTTTACAAAACAGGACGAAATGATGCATACATTTGTGCGACGTAACGACATGCGACTAATTTCATCGTAAAACAAAAAGAAGCAAGATAAAAAGAAAGTCAAGATAAAAAGACAAGAGACAGATAAAAAAGGAAGAGGGAGAGAGAGAGAGAAAAATAGGGAATAAGATTCGTAGCGATCTCACTTATAGGGGTGACGGTTTCTTGAGACAGGGTTTCGTTTAAGGAAGATTAGAACGGCTTGGCACTCGCGGCAGCAAGATTATCTTCTCGCTAAATTGACGTCCTTCTCGCAGACACGCGCGCGACCAGCCGTAATCGAAATTGCCGTCTCTCTCCCCTAATCCTCTCTCCTTTATCAAGGTAGAAATATCGCGAACAGAATGCATTTGCATTTATAATAAACGCTGGCTACTGCACAGCTCGTCTGGCCAACTATTATACCGTTTCGTTATAATCTGCTATTCCCCTCTAGGGTTGTAATCTCGACGGCAACAAAAGACGAGAAGGATTGATGTTCCGTACATAGTAAAGTTCTGCGAAGAAAATTCTGTACGTAAAGTAAATCTGCACGTTAATTGCAAGTCGTTTTACTTTTACAAAGAATTTGTTATCTTGGAAAAATGTTGTAAATTTTTATCATTGTGATTCTCTCTCTCTCTCTCTCTCTCTCTCTCTCTCTCTCTCTCTCTCTCTCTGTTTAGAGATACGACTTTTGATTTAGGTCTTGCATAAGGTTCTAGTATTTCATAATTTTAATTATATTATATGTGTATAATGCAATATAATACTTTTAGGCTAGCTTTCGTATATACATGTGTATTATGTGTGTGTAAAAAAAGAAATATTTCTATTTTTATTACGACAATACTGTAAATCACTGGAAAGAACGTTTTTTTGCTGTAGATATCGATTCTTAATGGTTCTAATTTCACATCTAAATATTTTCCCTTGAAAATATGTATTTAAATAAATAATTGATTAAATGAGTTACGAAAAGGATGATTCTTTGGTGCGATACATATGACGCAGAAGAGCTAATCGTGTGAAACTTGGCTTACGTGCGAAATTTCTTGGATATTTCGGTCAGTGCACAAAGATTAAGAGCTACCGCTGAAAGAGATGGGGCGGATAGGTATATGAGTGAACGAGCTACGTAACAAAAGAAAAGTGGACGTGATAGTTACTAGAAAGACGGTTTGTGCTGAATTCTAGTAAGCTCCGAAGGTTTAATGGTGCGACAGCTGTTGCATTTCTGGTCCTTTAAGATCTTCTTGTGTACTGTGATATCGATCGTGGTTGTTAAGTATCTGATCCGACTGTTACGCTTAACGCTAAACTAGTAAATAAAGGGTCTTATTTGTTTCGTATTTTCTGCATTTATTCCAAGATATTTGCGAATGTACTTTTGAAAAGTACGTATAAAAAATATATAATTAAGTATCACACTAAATAATTAGCACATTTGGCACATAAATTTTCATACATTTCTGCGATTTTTTTGTAACGAAATTCTCGTTAGCAAAAGAAAAAGTTAAAAGGAGACGGAAGTTTCAAGAGAATTCTCTAATTCTAAAGATAATTTTATTTTGCGTTTACATAGAATTTATGATTAAGCGCGTTCTCAAAGCTAAAACGATCGCACGAGTATTCTGGAATTCTTGGAAAGTTTTTTACAATTAAGTAAAAAAAAATTATTAAGTTAAAACATCGACAAACTTTTGATCACGTATAAACTCTATGAATATATCGAATTATTGCAATGGATTTTTTTTATTAAAGAATGAAAGGATAAAAAAAGTAAATGTAAAGGATAATTTTAGAACAAATGCCCAATTCGTGTGCGATCTCACGTTTATTACATATTTCGTCTTTTCTTCACGTTACGTTAAATTAATTTACTACTCAGTAAAACATTTAGTATCAAATCAACAATTTATTGTTTCATAAATAAGCAAGAATATAAAATCTCCTTGGAAAAATTTATAATTTTAAACAGACATAATTTGCTTACATGAAGAGAAAAATTTTCTTTATGTAAGCAAATTATGTCTGTTTAAAATTATAAATTTTTCCAAAGAGATTTTATATTCTTGCTTATATATGAAACAATGAATTGTTGATTTGATATTAATTTTTTTTCTATGTATATGCAATCTTGGGGAATAAATTTAATGAGTATGACATCTATGTGTCATTTATCTGTTTGCCTCTTCATTACTTATTGTACTTTCTGAAAATATAATTTATCTTATAATATAAAAGAAGCGAATGGAAGATTTAACAATAGTGTTATTATTTGTTATTAAATTTGGGGAAATAATTAAAGGCATGTGTAATCTAATGCACACTTTGTTGACGCGCGCGCGTTTAATTATCGTTCTTTAATTATTCTTAAATAAACTCGCTATTGAATGCTGGCAACAATAAGAAAATGAAGGTAAAAGAAAGAAAAACGAGAAAAGTATAGAACGACATAAAATCAATTGATCGTACATCGTTTTCGATCGTTTATCGTTTCACGCGGGACCTATGGTGGCGCGGTACTAAGCGCGCCGGAGAAAGTGCTGAGAAATATTCACTAGCAGACACGTATCTACGTTCGAGGGCAAAGAAATAAGTCTTGAAACACGATGCAAGTGAAGGAGAAAGAGTACAAAGAATTTGCGCGGCGGTTGAAAAAAGAAAGACGAACGGGGAGAAGATAGCAGCGGAGGGAAAGAAGCCACGATGGCGAGAAACGAGAGCGTCGCGTCGCCTCGCGTCGCGTCGGACAGCGAGAATAAGCGAGACCGAGAGATGAAAACGGAAGGTGGTTGGATAGAGAGAGGTCAAATGGGTTGTCGGGGTGTCGCGGGAGAGCGGGACGCGATAAAGAGAAGGGAGGAGGACGACGGCGAGCGAGAGGTGGAGGTTTAGAGTGGTTCAGTTGTAGCGGCACCGTGGCTGAGATCGGACGTTCGTGTCCATTTTCCTGGACTCGGTGTGACTCTCGCACGCATTAATTGTTCGTTCCGTTTGTTTTGTTTCGTCTCGTGGAGATTCGCGCGTCCCGTCTCGCGTGTCGTTCTCTCGTTCACCGTTACCGTTACCGTTATCGTTATCGTTACCGTCACCGTCACCGTCACCGCAGCTGCCGCCGTCGCTGTCGCCGCCGCTGTCGTTGGCGTCTGACCAGGCGCTCGGCTCCTCCACTGCTCGCGCGCGCGATTCACGCGGCATCCGTCATCATCGTCTTTTCCACCGTCTTTTCACCGCGAGCCGGATACTGCTGACTAAGCTACGATTTATCTCAGCGAACAATACCGATTACATAAAAAGACTGACAATGACTCGATATTATGTCGCGATGGCATTGTTCGACGGCTTCTTCGTCGCTGGCTGAATCTGGATTTATGTACATAAGATATTGCATATCGTAATCTCTGTAAAAAGAAACAAGAAAAATCCACTATTTCACGCTTGTTGACGCGTGACGAGTGAAATTGCGTACATTGCGTACTCATTTTCGAGTCTCGACAAGAGAAAAAGAATCCTAGCTCCAGTGCAATTGCGAGTTCAATGAACTAAGGGCTGCACGGGCGGGAAGTTTGGAAGTCACGCAGGAAGGAAGCGAGGGAGCGAGGGAGCGAGCGAGCGAACGCGATCCTCGAGTCCGAGTGTCGAGTGTAGTTATGAACAAGTTTCTCTCGGATTTGATCGCGTGGAACGCGATCGCAAACGGGGGATATAGAGATATAGAGCCTGTGCAGTCTGCGCAATTTGTGCACGATGGTAGTAGCTGTCGTGCATTTTCGAATCGTATCCCGTGAAAAGTCGTGCGTGCCGCCGCCAGCCGCCACCGCCGCTCAGCAGCATGGCATGTCGGAAGCGAGACGGCATGGGCGCGCCGCCGCCGCCGCCGCCGCCGCCGCCGCCGCCATCGCCGGTGCACCGGTACGGGTAACCAACCTGCGACGTTAACGTTATGGTAACGTGAATCGATCGCCTGATTTTCGTTCTCCCTCCATACCATCTGTCAGGGCAAGAACTCGCGAGCGGCCAGACGTGCGTGCACGTCACGAGTGTATGCCGGTGATTCTGCCGCGCCGCCGCCGCCGCCGCTGTCGCCGCCACTCGCAAGCACATTCGACGCGACGACGCTACGCGAGATACTCTAGATACGCTAGATTCGAGATTCCGTTTTTGCCAATTTTCTACACTGTACAACATTTTCTACTCATGTAGTAATTACACATTTTTTTCGAAAATCTTTTTCCACTTTCCAAAAAAAAAATCATACGCGACGAGCTGCGCGAAGAGCAGCACGTGGCCGCAGAGACGTTGACCGAGCTGTGAATTACGAAGATAGTGTCTATACTGTTCTATAAAATTTCCGCCTGGCAATTATGTGCTGTCGATTGCGACAGAAAAACATTATAATTAGAGAATACGTTCTCCGATCGAGAATCGAGACTGCCAAGATTGTGAAAAATGATTGTTTCTACTTTGTACGACGATCACGTCGCTCGGGATTCGTCGATCGGAACTGAAATGCAAATTGCCGTTTGATTACGAAAAGTTTTATTGCAGACGGACGGACAGAAGGAAAGAAAAAAAAATAGGATTATGTGCTTATACGCGAAAGGAATTGGAGAGTAAACAAAGAAGGTAAAAGATTATCCGTGTAAACCGTCCTTAAAGATGTTAGATGTTAGGTAATTTGTGAATCGCAAAGGCAGATAAGGATAAATGTATTCCTTTTACATGATAAGAATCTTGATGCGCCTTTATGAAAAGATAGAACTAAACTTTTGTCTCTCGCTTCGTTGAAAATTAAATTGCTGTGCCATATCGTTCACATTTTGAGCGCGCCTCGATAAATCTGATTCTCACACAAAGGAAGCTGACATAACTGACTGATTACCTATACAAAGAAGGTGAACGGGAACTCGAATCGTTAACATCTCTACTTTTCGATGGTTTATCACGCAAAGAGTCCAAGATCTCTCGTGGCGAACCGCAGCGCTCGATGCGCTGCACGCACACGCGCGATATACGTGTAAGAGATAAACGGGACCCTGCGTTCTATGTAAACGTATATATTTTAACTAAACTGTTAAAACATTACGTAAACTTTGCGTGGGTTGATTACACCAATATCGCGCATCGTTTTCATCACGGCAGTGTAATCAAATTGAGGAAATATATTGACCGATAACGCCGATAAGAGAGAGAGAGCAAGCGAGATTTAAGTTAATTAAGTGTGATAGTTGCGAAAATGGAGTCTCATAAGTTTCTATACTTGAAGACGAGAGGATCGACAAAGATGTGAGAAAATAAGACTGAGTAACCAAGATTGACGACAATGTCTAGACCAGGCAAAGATCCTGTACAAAAGTGCCACTCAGATCCGGGTGCAGCTGGCTCTTCGTGTAGCCCGAGCAAGAGAATTTCACGGAGACAAGTGCCGTGTATTCCGTCCTCGCCAAATACACGCAAATGCGTCTTAACCTTGGACGGATACAGTTACGTGATCGGTGAGTAGAGACGCGACCTTTTATAAAGATGTTTCTCTCACTAAATAAAAACTTTGATTTAAAAGGGTCAAAACAGTTGGTTTAAAAGTCTACACAAACTTAAATTATTCTTTGCAAGTTCCCTCGCGAAAGTTGCATGCTGTTTGCGTTTGCAGAAAAAAGCTATTGGTCCCTCAAGTCTAATTATATAGGTTTCCTATGTGCTAAAATCTAGGTATTGGAAAGTTTGCGTTCTAAAATCTGAAATATTCAGTACGAAATCAATTTTGATGAACGTTGATTACTTTCGTTGCGAAAGTAAAGTTTGCAATTAATTGATGTTTTCATCTAAATTGTATAATAATAGTTTAAGAAGGAATACCGCATGTGACGAAATGATGATATTCATACCTGACGTATAGAAACGTATATGTCAAAAGCTCTCGCTAGTTACAGCAATTCAAGATTTAAAAACTTAAATTACATACATTGTTCTAAAAATATAAACTTAATTTCTCTCAAGTTTTACCAATTTATAGTCCATGTTCATGCATTATACACACGAATATTCTTTCCTCGTATAATAAATTTCTTTCCTCATACATATTATATATATTTAACCTAGTATACATTTAACGATAAAAATTTTAATATTTTCTCCTTTCTCAATAAATTTCTTTCAACTCGGGTAGCAAGCTGACGTTATTTGTCAAAATGACGACAAGTAACGTCAGTTTACTACCTAAGAAATTTATATATAGTTACAAACAATTACTCTTCGCATATATATGAGTAAAAAAATTATATACATCCGTTCTTTACGAAATGAATGATTTGAGACAAAAGTTGTGCAACTAACGATATATTATTCGTAAATTCGTAAGTCGATGTTTTTCACTACGCCATGTATGTACATGATGTTATATGATTATTTCCACGTGATTGTTATTCATTGCAACGTCATTAAAGAATGCGCTCGACGGTCGTAATCAATGCATAGTAACAATATAATTTAGAATTAATCTGACGTTTCTCCATGATTTATATGCTAGTAGCGGAATACGAGCTGATTGTAATTACATAATCTCGTTATTAATAATTAATTTTTCTTCTTCCGTATACAGCCGTAGTACGTACAGCTACAAATTCCGATCGTAGAATCTCGCTGTGCATGTCGCGTATCGTATGTATCGCGTGTATAATGTCCGAGAACGTAATCAGATGCCCAACCGAAAAATCGCACGCGAATGTGCGAGAGCAGTTATTAAGAATTATGCAAATCTGTCGGCGGACCGTCGCGCCGCGCTGTACTGCATCGTGTGAAGCGTTTTGCATTTATCTTGCATGCATTAATGTGACAGAGAACAAGAGCGAGAGAAACGTGTTTCCGTCTCTTCTCGGTACACCTTATTTTTCTCCCGGGATACAAGAGAGAAAGAGAAAAAGAGAGAACGCGCATTAATATGGGCCACGCATATGGTCGCTGCTACCACAACTCGACAACTCAAAAACTACTATCATTAAAGCGAATTCAAAAGAGGTTGTTCGCGAAAAAGAAAGAAAAAAAATACAGGTCATCTGCAGTTAATGAAAGACGTATAATACGCCTCGTTTTAAAGAGACTTTTATTTTTACGATCCACTTATTTCCTCTTTTTCCTTTCTTTTTTCTACGCGTACTTCTGCTCGTTTAGATCTTTTCGACGATATCAACAAATTTACTTATTGTCACATGTAGTAAATACACGTCGTACACGTGAGACAAGAGAGAATAACCTGTGTTATACTTTGTTCTTATAATTCCGTAGAACATTTTAAATACGAACGTTCGCTGGAAAATCTCGTAATCCGTAAAGTCTTCGGTTACAAAGTTCGGGGTCAGAGATGAGAACTCTTTAATAAGATTAACGTCTTTTATCGACATTGATCTTTGCATCGTTCTTCTTACATCCGACTTAAGTCGGCTTTTCTCTCGATTTATTGCGAAGAAATGAATGCATCCGTTATTTGTGATTATTTGCGTGATTAAATTTCTCGAGTGTCTATTCATTTTCTCTAATATACGAGTCAAGGGATACGATAGAATTGCCGCAGCGTCTCTAATTTGTGGATTTAATTAATCCCGTGACATTTGACGAAAGAGAATAAATTTGATGTTCTATTTCCGTTCTCGATATCTGTTATCATACACAGATCGCTACATTATCCATCAAATTTCTCTGACATTAGTCACTGCACAAACATGCAGTTACAAATAGCATGTAAATTATTAATAATTTAAGCTAATTCAACAAAAATATGTGTCATGCTCAAAAATTTAGTGATCCAAAATTTATAACTGTTTAATATATTCTCTCTCTCTCTCTCTCTCTCTCTCTCTCTCTCTTTCTTTGTGTATTTATCTATACAAGTATTATGTTATGTACATAAGTGTTATAAAATAAATGGACGAGAGAAGAAAGTACTCGTTCCTTTAGTCACAGAAAGTGACATTAATTGCGCACGGTCTAAATATCATTGTAACAGTCTTTCAATATTTACATCTATCCGTTAACATCCACTTATTCAATCGATTGCACATAAATGTCGCGTTTTAGTCGGTCAGTTAATTGCCTCTCTCATATTGCTCTTGCATGATTTATGTCTACCGGACATAATGAATACCCAGTTATTTATTCTCTTAAAAAATATTCGTAACGTGAAGGCTATCATTTTTTAAATAGACATTACGTATCGTAATATTTTTTTACCCGTTTCAATTGGACCGCAATTCGAAAGAATGTCTTTACTTACATTATTATTTAAAAAAAATTAAATCGTTATCACAAATATTTAATAGGAAAAGTAGATCAGAAAGCAAGATGGATGGATATTGTTTTAAAGCGATAATCAAGTTATTGAAATCTACTTTGATGGGAAGAAGTTTGTTGCTCGCGCGTCGTTAATTAAGCCGGCTTATTGTATCATTTCGCGCATCTGTTATTTCCCAATATATTTTATCGATTAATTTTTCATTTACTTTTTTTTACGTATTGGGAGGAACGTTATTATGGACAAAGAAATTCATTGGTGTTTGTTTTCATATTTCAGTATCATCTCCTCCCAATGTATATTTGCGAATCGAAATTTATTCCTATGTGCGTGTAATGTCGATAAAATTGGAAAAATATTGATTAAATAGTCCTGAAGCAATATTTTGTAAAAAAGATAAACACTTATCGGCAAACATTAATCTCTGAGTGGATTTGCCATTAAAAAAAAACTCCATTTCTCCTATCATGATGTACGGGGACGTTTTATTTTATTTTTATCTTTCTATATATTTGACACGAATTAATTTCAAACATTTAGAGAGAGAGAGAGAGAGAGAGAGAGAGAGAGAGAGAGAGAGAGCATAAAGCAATCATCTTTTTTTGTTCAGAATTAAATAAATATGTATAGTATTATATGTAGATGTGGCATGTAAATTTTATTCTCCGGAACAAAGATACTAGCATATTTGAAAAATATCCTAAAAAATTAAACATACTTTTTTTAAATCAATAATTGTTTCTGAATAAAAAATTATTTGATATACAAAAGAGCAAATTATTTTGTGTAAATTACTTTTATGTACCAATTTTCTCTAACGAATCCTCACAAATTAATAAAATTATGCTATCGCTCGTCAATGTAAGCACACAAAATATTTTCAGTACAGTTAAAATGAGATTATCTTCGACGCGTTCGCGCGCATCTTGATTTACATTTTATTTTCTGTTGCTAATATCGACGACACATACAAAAGTAATTTTTAAAGAAAAAGATTCCTAATTATTTAACCTCTTTTTAAATCATACCAGTAGCGGGACTTCGTAACTCTTAACGATAGTTATCGGTATCGTTGCGGTATCGATGCATAGCTTTTTTATCGTATACAACATCTGAGTAACGATAATATAACGACATCGATACTGTCATTAAGAGTTACAGAATCCCGTTGCAGATTTAGTTTTCGTTTATTTCGAGAAGCACTGTGACTAGAGATCTGCGCACGTGCTATTACGGTTCGATGAATCCTATTATTTGATAGGAATAAAACTCCCTTCAATTTAGCGATGTCTATTGTATGAGATAGTATTGACGTTTACTCTGTCCCAACACCTGTCGTCCAGTTATTAATTGTATAATATTGAACGTATCTATAAGAAATGCATCTATAAGAAATGCATCTATAAGAAATAATCCATGAAAAGTCCAAGAGATAACAGCATTTAATGATAAAATACAAACAAATTTATTTGTTATTTCTAAAAAATATATTTTTTTATATTCTTTTTATATTTTTTATTACGCTGAAGATGACTCCAAAGCGAGTCGAAACGTTTGTTTGCTTGTATTTTAGATATGAATAAATTTTAATACTTGATCTAATTTTAATACTTGTGATTGCGTACTTTTACCCGCGCTGACTTTCATTAGCCTATTTTCCATTTATTAATTGTGTTTAAATTTTGAGAGTCCGAAACTAATTAATTGTTAAAAAATATGTATGAGACTGTGTTTGAAAGTTAGATAAAGCAGTACCGTACTAGTGTTGGATATATTTTAGTTTCAAAATAGCTTATCCACAAGGCGTATTTTGCGTCTACAAAAGCGACGGCATGTCACAGCAAATTCTTGTAGAAGTAGAAAAGAGACTACGACAACTGGCCAAATGTTGGTAGGAACTTCCAACTCCAATCAGACCGTAAAACGACTACGCGGAACAGTGACTAAACTTAGAAAACAGTTTCGTTGGTCTCGTCATTGGGATTTGTTTCGACTAGAAACCTTACGAAATCTTTAAATGTTTGTTTGCCCTTTCTTTATATTGTAAAATTCGAAACTTCTTGTTTGGAGAGAGAGAGAGAGAGAGAGAGAGAGAGAGAGAGAGAGAGAGAGCGTTTTATTTCGGTTTTGTTTCGGTTATATCGCTACACAGAAAGAATGCTTTCGTCGAAATACAGATTTAAAAATATAAATTGTGTTGGATTATTAAAATAATTACATTGTACTGAAAAAGAGATTTGGTAATTATTATCAAATTTAGTAGCTTTATTAAATCCTTTTTTTAAGTGAAACGTAATTATTTTCAGATCTGTATTTAGGCAAACAAATAGGAATATGGATCTAAAGAAACATTTTTCTCTGTGTACAAAATTAATTTACTCCATTTCAGTTTTATACTGTTATCAAAATACATACATACATACATAAATACATAAATACATACATACATACATACATACATACATACATACATACATACATACATACATACATACATACATACATACATACATACATACATACATACATACATACATACATACATACATACATACATACATACATACATACATACATACATACATACATACATACATACATACATACATACATACATACATACATACATACATACATACATACATACATACGTATATACACACACACACACACACACACACACACACACATACACACACACACACACACACACACACACACACTTTGTTTTATATTAATTTGCAATATTTATTTTGCAATGATCATTTCCTTTCTACACTCGTAATATATTACAATACAATTTACAAATTGCATTTAAATTGTTCTGCATCATAATGATATAAGAAAGATTATAAGTTTCATATTAAAATATAATGTATATACCTATTTAAAATATATGCTGTATGTGTATTAATAGTCTCGTGAAATCAATTTTAATTGTTTTAACTTCGTTACTTTCAATTTGTTTCTAAAACTGTTAAAATTTGCTGGCAATTATCCGAGGTACTGGTTGTACTCGAAATATAGTACATCGTGAATTATGTATTAAAAGAAATCGCGAAGACACCCAAAGTCGGAAATAATTTAAAATTTAAATTTAATCATTAATCGTTATGTAAAGGCCCGTGAGTTTTAAACGAGAATTCAAACTTCTGAATAAAATAATAAGCAACAATAAAAGTTTCAAAGTATGTTATGGTAGAGTGTGTAATTAAATTTATTTTTAAATCAAGTTTGGTAATGTAATGTTTGTAGTACTATTTAGTTGTAAATATTAGGACGTAATAGTAATCGCTGTTACGGCTGTGTTGTGCAACGCGATCCGTTCTTTTTACGAGTATATTTATGTAAATAGAGTAGATATAAGATAGAGATATTATTACACAAAGGTTACACAAAAATTTGCAAGTTTACACACTAGAGAGATTGGGGACAATAAATCATTTTCCTGCAATAGCGTAGTTCGAACGTCTTCTGTTCGAGAGTAATATCGATGTTCCTAGCGAAATGCATAATTCATGTTTTGAAAGCGCGGTGTTGAGAACGGATGCCGTGAGGCGACGACTCCATCCGATAAGCAGTCCGTTTATTGTCCACGTCAATTGCGATTATATGCCGAGCTGTTACGAATTTCGCAAATTTATTCATACGCATATTAGGAGGTAATACCCGTTTGAGATATTGGAATATCGATTGATTTTATTTTGATTATCATTAATGAACTCCTTAAATAAGCTGAAAAAGTGTACAAGGAAGAATATAACGATTATATTTTTAATATTTTATTAATAATATTATTTTTGTGTACATTTTTTTAAATATTTGTATATTAATGAAGCATTTCCGCAATGTTGTTGGATTTGAATTTTATTTATTTCGTATCAATATTTTTCTATCTCAAATTACGATTTTTTAACGCATAGTATATGTATGTGCGCATTATACAATTAATTATTAAAATTATATAAAAATTACTTATAGAAATTTTAATATTAAGACAGATAATAGCTGAGAAAATAATTTTTTTGATATAAATAATCTTTATCTTTGTATAATTTTTGCGTGCTACAAAAATATTGATACAAAATATTGGATATTTAATAAACTACAACGTTTTCGTGAAAACAATACAATTGTAAATTTTTATAAACAATATTAGGTATAGTTTTTTAAATTTATTTCTTTTATAGATATCATAATGTTGAATTTACAATATGTTTATACACATTATAGTTTTTAATGTTTTCTATACATGCATACGTATATTGGAGTTTGAAATATTTTTCACATACTTTACAGTTATTTATCTATTCATACACATTACGATATTTAGTTAATATAAATCGACTCGATTGTAGAATCGGAAAATGACAGAAGACATGTTTCTCTGAAGATTAAAATGTCACCATCTAATCGGATTCAATCAAGTATCGCCATGAATACGAAAAAGAAAACGTGAAACCAATAGATAAATTGTGAACTCAATGGAAGACGTACGTCTTGGCAGATTATTTTGTCGAAACTCTCTCTCTCTCTCTCTCTCTCTGCCTCTTTCTCTTTTTCTCATACGCACATATACATACGTACACATACACCTGCCATTTGATTCTGTTCTCAATCTCTCATAAAGATTTTCGCGTGTACGCGAGATTTTTTTTCCATCAATCGGGATTAGATGTAAAAATTGGGTCTCTAGTTTTGCTACCCGTATAACGAATTATCGATTCACTCGCGAAGGCGAAAGAAATTTTATGTTCGGAAAAAAATGTTTTACTCACATACGCCAAGCAGTTGCTAAAAAAGGATAGACATAGAAAAGATTTATACAGAAGAATCTACAATTGGTGCATTGAATAAAAAAAAGTCGATAAACTTTTTAGATTTAATTTGTGTGTACACGTTGAAAAATAAGTTTGTTACGCTACTATATATTGATAAATTGCATACATTGTGTAATATTTTTATCATACTTTGGAATTCAATGTTTTTAGCGTATTTTGTAGAGAAAAAAAATTTAATACTGCACAGAAAAAAAATTAGTATCAAATTAACAATTCATTGTTTTATATACAAGCAAAAATATAAAATTTTCTTGGAAGAATTTATAATCTTAAACAGACATAATTTGCTTATACAAAGAAAAAAAAATGTTTTTTATGTAAGCAAATTATGTCTGTTTAAGATTATAAATTTTTCCAAAAAGATTTATATTCTTGCTTATATATGAAACAATGAATTGTTGATTTAATACTAATTTTTTTTTTCTGTGTGACATTATTAATAGTTATATAATTAACAAAGTCAAACAACACTTTTTGAATGTAATTAGTAGAGTAGTTTGTAATTGTAATATTTTATAATTATAACGAGCAAACATCTCGTTAGTTATTATCAAAGAAAATAATAATAATAGAATTATTTGAAGAAAAGCAATATAACTTAATGAAGTTTTAGAGCTGGCTGAAAAGGTTATACATGATAAAATCTGTCGGTATTAACTTTGTTCTGTACATTTTGAAAAATAAAAAAATATGAGATAAATTTTGTTATAATATTGATAGATATTATATTCTTGAGACTTTGAAATAAACATGAAGACTTATACCGCATTACGAAAGATACGAGTTGTAGATAATTGTCTGTTATTGGTCTATTGGTCTATTATTATTTGATATTGATTTGATAGGTTTTTGTTTAGTTTGGAAAACTTTCACGGTATTTATTACGTTATACGTATTACTTATTAGCATCTCATTTTCTATGTAATACTATTTTTTATTATTTGCTAAGAATGATATATATTAATGCAGGTTATTATGTTTAAAAAAATTGAAACTTTTTATAATGGATCTAATATTTAAACGTAATAATTACTTACAATTAGATTTATATACACACGTACATATTGTATGTACATATACATATATATCGCTTTTAGATTTTACTGTGTTAAGCCGTTATATTATATATTTCCGATAAAACGTGATTAAAAAAATATATATGCAATATAGTTGTGACGACTAAAATCAGAGTGAAATCTGAAAGTGATAACTATTCGAATTACCTTCTCGTTTCGAAATTCTCAAACAATGTGCAATTACGTTAGGTGGATATATGTGACAGCAGCGTTATTTTTATTGATACTTATCACGAAGATGAAAAAGATAAAGCACGGATGACAGATAATATAACACTGTGCGTCTGGACGCTTGATGAATTTTTTTCCGTTTTTCTCTTTACTTTGAAGATCACCCATACCGTCATTGTCGGAATCTATAAAACTGCGAGAGCAAATTTGATAGAAAACCAAATGTTTCTACCATCTCTGGTTCATAATCTTTTCTGAAATCGAAATGTCCGTCAATAGCAGACTTAGGAGGATAAAGCTATGCTGCGGTTCGTGTATCTTTATGATTACGTATAGTACGTTTTCCGATTTTCCGACACGCAATTTATATGTGAAGCTGACGGGTATTAGAAAAATGAGACGAACGTTTTTCCAAATAAGTTGGAAAAATCTTATAACCTGTATTTATTTGAAAAGTAGCATTGCGCTGGTGATATAAATCGTGGATAACAATTTTCTGTTTTGCGCGAATAAAATTTTATAAAGCGTGATTCTTCTGAAGACCAACGGCGAAATACAAGCTGGAGAAAATAAAATCATCAAGGTCAGGATTTTTGTTGAACCTGATAAATTCAGTAGAAAAAAAGGAGAAAAACACAGACAAGTAAAAAAGAAAAAGACTACAGAAAAAACAGTGTGCAACTGTATTTTTATACTGTTAATACCAATTTCAATGGTATCGTATATATTATACAATTAATTTCTTTCAGAGATTGGCTTTAAACTTTTAGCGATCTGTTTTCGAAATTTTGTTTTGCGCATAATAACAACGGTTTAGCTTTTTTACTTTATTTTCTCACTCTCTTATTCAGTATGAATTTCATATTAGATTTTTCCTGTGAGAAAATTTAATTACACTTTGTATTATGTGTCAGTTTGTTTACTAAAAATTGAAAGATTCAATCTTTAATTAAATCACAGACAGTTTTGTTTTTCTTTAAAAAAAAGCTTAATTAGGTTAATTATTGTACACTGACGTTTATGTTAAGGGAGAATATTTACTTTAATTATACTTGACTAGGTGTGTTAATAATAATGAAATCTCGACAATTCCATAGTGCACGGTAATCTTCTGTTCTCTTGTTGATATTGATTATCTTTTGTTTACAAAATTATCGGTGGCACCTAGATAATCATAGACGATATCTAGTGAGGTATTATCAGGCCCTGACACTCATTGTGTTGCGAAAACATTTTTCAACATTTTACTCTTTCGTAAATGGAATACACACGCATTTATTAAATAATTATTTAAAGTTAAACTTACTTTCGATGATAACTGTTGTATTATCGTAGTAATATTTATGTTTATTGTTTAAAACTGATTTTATAAAAATAAAATTTATAAAATGTGATTTAATGTAATAATGCTAAAAGCAATGCATGTTGTATTTTAATAAATAAAGTTGTACAAATTACGCAAGAGGTAATATTATATTATTACACTACATAATTCCAATGAGTAAAACAATATTTTAATAACATTTTTAAAAACATTTTTCGCAAAAAAAAATCGGGAATTTTTTCTCGAAAATTTCCAAACGGTTAGTCATCCAAGTCACGACTCTGGTGAACGTTGCTTCACCTCCGTGATCGCTGCAAACTGGATCCCTCGTGATGATCTGTGAACACTTTTTATGCTAATATGTGTATATAACTGATAGATTAAGTAAATATATATTATCGAAAAGATGAACTATGTATAATTAAACCATATTATTTATATAAATTATTTATATAAAAAATTATAATTTTTCTACTGATTTTTACAAATGCGAATTAGCATCTGGAATAACTTTTCTGTTATTATTTGTTTAAGAATGCAACTAAAAAATATGTCAATATAATACAATAATTAAATTAAGTATGAAAAAATTTTTGTTAACAAAAAACATTTAAAAAACATTAAAAAAGTATTGTCTGCTCATTGGGATGTAGATTGAGATTTCTTTATTCATAAATCTACCTTGTCTATTGATACTGTTGTAAAATTCTTTGATACAATTAATATTTGCCCTTACTTTTCCTATCTGAATGTGTAACCATTTATATTAAAGAATTTTACAACAATTGCAAGCTGTATTTTCCGCTAAACGCAGCCAATTTTTGATGATATATGAATAGCGACTCTAAATCTTTATATGTTTGAAATTGTGAAATTAACATTTAATTATATGCCAAAGAAATTTTTCTATTTTATTTTTATTCATATTTGGGATTAAATATTTGATTAATTATTTAAAAACAATGTATAATTTTAAGTGGATCTTTATGATTCAGAGTAGCTGTCATATGTATTATAGGCCTGTTTTTTATTGCTGAAGTAGTGCACATTCTGCGTTAAAAATAATATTTAGATATATGTTCAAAATTTGATGAAAGCAAGAAGAAAAAGCTAGTGCAGTCCAATGCAGCAATAAAAAACAAATCCTACATATACTTAATTTTCTGATACAATACAAACGTTTTTCTTTTATTAAAATAATTTTATATGTTTAAGTATGATTTATAATAAAAACTTTTTTAAATTCTTTATATACATACTTACATATTATATATATTATGGATTAACCCTCCCTAGGCAGGGTCTTTTTTGTTTGAAGCGAAATTCTTAATCTCAAATTTCTTTGCTCAAATTCAAATTTTTATTAAATAAAAGTTTTAACATTAAAAAAGTTAGTTATTTGATAATGTAGGAATGTAGAAAAGTATTATAACCGTGAATTTTTCTATTTTCCCTTTTTCCTATTTTCTATTTTCTATTTTCCCAGTTTGTACCATATGACACAGAGAGACGGTCAAAGGACGTCTTTAGTATCGACTTAGGATTTGAATAACCTAAGGACGTTCTTAGGCTCGGCTTAGAACGTAGACGTCCCAAGGACGTCCTTAGGATCGACTTTGTACTTGGACGACTTAAGGTCGTCCTTAGACTCGGCTTAGGACTAAGACATCCCAAGGACGTCCTTTGAATATAGTGTGCTGTGTGGGCGACTTAAAATTACGTCCAGTGGGTATAATGTAGGCTATATATAGAATTCCTCTAGTTTATTTAACATTCCTCCGGAAATCCTGAAATTGTCATCCTAGTATAATGTCCTAAGTCCGTTCCATTATTGTCCCGGGACATTCAGGACGAATTCAGGATCATCCCGAGAACGCCTTGTGCTATTAGGGATTGTTTCTTTTTAAATTTATATAGAAAAAAATCAGAGACTTTACAAATATAATTACATGTTATGTTTTATTTAGAAACAGGAATAATTAAGTTGCAAATTTTATAGAAAATTTTATATAATTTTAATTTAGATTTTAATTTAACAATATTGCATATTAATAAATTAACATAATGCTTAACATAATTAGTACACATCATGTATATAATATTTTTTATAATATTAAAAAAGAACGATCAAATCGAATTGGTCCTACAAAAAATGATTTTTTTTTTTTAATAAATCTTTTAGTGATTCTTGTAAAAATTAATTATGGCATATAATAATACAATTTTTATATAATTGATATTTAGGCATTTGTATAATAAATTTTATGTCAGTATTGATTTGAATAACAACTATATCATTTATACATTTTTATAATGTCGCAATTGCAATGATCATTGCTTTTAATCTGAGATTTAAAAATGGTGAATCTTCTCGTGTGAGAATTGATGACATAATATTCTCTTTGTGAAACATAATTGGTCGGCAGTCCAGAATACGTTAAATGTCCTAGGGGTCTCGATGAAACGTATAATGATATAATTCAGCTTTCGAGAACAGGTATCGACAAATGTTTTGGAAAACGAAACGAGATATTAAATTCAATTTTTATCTTTTCGGCCACTAACGCAGAGAGATTTAACCCCTAAGGATTTGTTGAGAATGATTTTTGCGTAGTATGATACATTTATATGCAAACAATAAGAGAGTACATGTAAAAATAAACTTTGATAGTACACGCCGCATAAGTAGTAATATAAAAAATATACTGACTGCTTTTTTTAAATTTGAATTTTATTCCAGAGAGAGAGAGAGAGAGAGAGAGAGAGAGAGAAATATATATATATATATATATATATATATATATATATATATATCATAATCGATCAATACATATGTAGAAATTACACTATTTCACACAAAAATATGATAATTGCAGGTTATTATTTTTTATTTAATGTTCCATGTAATATAAATTAAAACATTACATTTTATTATTCTAACACAATCATTCATTATTACTTTTAATACTTGATTGTTATCTAAATTGTTATTTAAACTGTTATATGCGCTCTATGAGCGTAAAATTATTTTTTTCACAATTGAATCTGCGATTAATAAGATAAATATTGATAGAATATCAATAAACAAAACATTACATAAATATATAGAAACGGTAGAATTAGATAATAAACTTACAGTCAATAGAAATATTTTAACAATTGAATAATTCTACCTTTTAATCTAGAGAATTGTAGAAATTATGTTGAAAAATATAGTTTGTTATTCAAATACTCATTCCCATGGCTTTTTTCACTTGGTTTTAAATAGTGCTGGCATATATAACAGCTGCTGATGCAGGAATTTTCACGTTCACAACATCTTCGACGACGTCCCTATTGAAAAGAAACGAAAACATGAGCACACATTCGAAATAAAAAAATAATACATATAATGCTTTAAAATTCGAAAATATATATTTTATTTTATAACGCACGTAATTTTATAACGTACATGCTACATGCAAAGATCAAGTACGCTTACCCAATAAGATGATGAGCATTCGTAGTAGCATAATAAACGTTTAACTCTGATTCGTTAACGAGCGTTGATAAATCAACAGTTTCTTCTTTATTTGCAAAGTTTACGGCTACGTAAACCGATTTCTCTCCATCAGCTTTCCTGTAATAAGAATGCAATAAAAATACATCGTATTTTTCTTATTGACATTTAACTTGAAAAGCTGCGTTCTGAAAAATTATCCTGAAAAATAGATATGTGTGCTAGCGGTGCTGGCACGTAGTGAAGTGAAATGCATTTTGAAACGTCTAAAACGCAATAAAGGACTACTTAACTGCATACTCCTTTCGATAGTATTTATGATATATATTTATTCTACCTGCTAAAAGCGAAAACATTGTCGCCCAATAATCTCGTGTTTAAGGTTCCACGTTTAACTGCAGGCCATTTTCGCAGAGCAGAAACCGCTTTGTACATAGCGTAGTAGGAGTCGTCCCGTTCTTTTTGCGCGGCTAAATTAAGTGTTACGTAGTTTTCGTTAACCGGTAGCCACGTGGAAGGATTTGTGGAGAATCCTAGAATTATAAAATATAAATTAGAGTTCATTAGCAGATAAGTTGTACGATTGTGTAAAAAATAATCGCGTCAAATGGTTGTGCTTTTAGTGTTACATACGATATTATAGTTTGTCAAACACATATCGCCCTTTTCAGGATTACAAATGACAGATCCAAGCTGATAGCGATAGCGTACGTTATAATACGATCGAAGCAACCTGTTTCATCTCGAGTTTTTCACCCACTTTCTTTTCGTAATTTCAAAAATGTGACGCGTGACAAACATGTCGCGCTGATTCTTAATATGTGGGCCATGACACGAGACTGACATCAAATTGCAGGCTCGCTTCGTTTGACATGAACCAGTTTTTATAGTGACCGGTTTCTTAATGGAATTTCTCGCTATTTATTAACAGATTATCAGTTATCGTTAATCGATTTTTGATGAAGAGATCTATTCGAAAAACGTTATAACCAAGAGGCATTTAATTTGATCGATATTAAATTTTCAAAATCGATATAATAATATTAAATATTGTTTCGCGATTTAAAATAATTATTAATAAATTATTAATATTGCGAGGTAACGAGCAATATATTTTTTTTATCATTGATTCAAACATTCTGTTTCTCCAACTAACGAGAGATGGCTCAATTCGTTGAGGTCACACTTCCCAATAATAACATAACGGTCACATGGGACTCCTTGCACAAAATCAGTCGCCATTTGCCAGAGTTTTAATATTTCTTTGCAAAAATTTTACTGGACACACTTTGAGGTCTTTATCATCCAATAATTTTTTTAAATTAGTATTTAACATAATGAAAAAAGTCAAATATAAAAAAATTGCAAAATTTGACTTTTTTACAAAAATATTTATAAAATTTTTAATTTTTGCGATAATTCAACAAAAATTTAAGGGTGTATTCTCAAAATAGTATACTTTCAGATAAAAATTAGTTTCATAGAAGGTTGCTTGATTTTGAATGTATACCCTTAAAGTTAGCGTGGGGTCTTTTGGACCCCTAATGACCTCAACAGATTAAAATTTTGCGATCAGCTTAGTTTTATCAACTTTCGTAAATTTTCATAATTAGTTTTGACAGAAAATAATCAATTTAAATTACACTTTTTAGTGAATTTAACTGATAGATTGATATAGCGATTTTAGAAATTGCTTGGTAAACCGGTCGTACCAGCCGAAGTGGTGTTGTCCCATTGGAACGGTGTCCTTTCGGGATCTCGAGACGCTTTTTCGTAGCCGTCTTTGCCAGCGTTGCAACCTTGCGGATCTTTGGTGTCTTCCCACGAGATCCACGTGTCTTCCATGCCGATTTCTTCACCATTATAAGTTACACCCACTCCCGGAAGTAGTAGAATTATTACGGTTATAGCTTCCGCTCGTTCTCGTCCATAACGGGTGACTAATCGTGAATTGTCATGATTTCCAGCCTGTGGAAAGAATACCTGTACGCTTTTTGTGCAACTACACATCATCGGTTTAATTTATCATTAATTTTAAAAATGAAGTGCAAGATTCGTGTGATATAGGATAGCGCATGTCGCACTCCGCGCTTTAAGAAGAAAACACGACTTTTTACATTAGATTTGAAAGACCCAAACGTTTCTCTCGCTCGACTTACCACCCAGTTAGCAGTTCCTCTCACAGTAGGCATATTCATCATCCATCCATCGATCAAGTTCTTAAAATCGTTTGCTTTGGAATCTCGATTCAGATTGGAAATCAAACCAAAATTGAAGGGAAAGTGTGCGCCGTACACGTAATACTTGATTGTCATCGTCATGTTCGAATAGGCTTCCATCATCATAATTCTTTTATCCGGATATTCGTTTAGCACTCCTCGCCAGCCTTTGACTATTTCGTAGGTACGTGGCTGGTCCTTTGTGTATATTTTGTCCGTATAGCCGTAGTTATTAGAATCTGGATTACCCGTGAGTGGTTCGTCCAGCATTCGGACGTCCTCGCACAAATGTGGTATTGCGTCCACCCGGAAGCCATCCACCCCCTTGTCGAGCCAAAATCTCATGACATTCTGATGAGAACAGAAATGGAAAGAGAGATAAAAAGTATGATATATGTTTGAATGAAGCATCTATGTATCTTCCCGATCTATATATCATCCGTATCTTTGAAAAGTGGATTAAACCACTAGGCTATGTACCATGTTCTTCGAGGATCGAAATAACAGTTTGCATACAAAAAACAAATGAAGTTCTTTAATGACAATATTTTGCTTTGTTTGTTTTTACACAAAATCAAATCGTTAGTTTCTACGAATAAGTGTCTCTTGTCAGGACACAGAAATTTATATGTAATTGTTATGGCATAGTTACCCCGTATTGTCCCGATTAGTATGAATACTTGGAATGAATACACAGGCCGGTATTCATAGTCGATTCTTATATTTAAGATCGTCTTAAGTATCACCTTAAGATACCATCAACCAATCAGAGAACCGTATTAGCATCTTAAGACGTTACTTAAGACGATCTTAAAATAAGAATTGACTATGAATATCGGCTACAGTCACACAAAAAAACAAAAGTGTCATACGCGAGATATTATTAGACCTATGTATCCTTATATATTTTGACGTCTTGAAACCGTATATGACTTCAGAATTGCTCCATCAGGTCAGGATTTTTTTTTACTGGGTTGAATAGCGTGTAATTTTAAAGAACGTTTAGCAATTTTTTGAGTGTAAAAAAAATCGTAATTTGATGGAGCAATTCTAAGGTTATATTCGGTTTTAGGCCATCAAAATACATAGGGATACATTAGATTTAATCTCTCAGCATGACACTTTTTTTTGTGTGTGTGTGTGTGTGTGGCTGTGCTTAACTACACACAAAAAAGTGTCATGTCCGAGAGATTAAATCTATGTATCCCTATATATCTTGACGCTCTGAAACCGAATATGACCTCAGAATTGCTCCATCAGATCAGGATTTTTTTTATCCTCAAAAAATGGCGAAAATTTCTTTAAATTACACTATTTTTGAAAGTAAAAAAAAATCCTGACCTGCTAGAGCAATTCTGAAATCATATTCGGTTTTAGGGCGTCAAAATACATAGGGATACATAGGTCTAATAATCTCTCGCGCATGACACTTGTTTTTTTGTGTGGCTGTGATATTTTTGTAATTTTAAATCAACTTTTTATAAAAAGTTAAATTTTTATTAAAAATTACTCAAATAATTACGTCAAATTAGTCTACTTAAAAAGATAGGCGAAATAATTTATTTATTAATATTTGCCAATAAAAGGCAGAAATTTCTTTTTTTCTTTTTCTACCTCCACATTTAATCTTATATCTTTTTTCCAAATATTCTATTCCATCGCCGATTTTCGGAAGGAGCAACTCTTTTATCTCTGAATACCAATTGCAGTTTAAAAATGTTGATTAGAATTCGAATTGCAAAAAATTTAAAACAGAAAAGCGCATAAGGTTCTCTGTTTAAAATTTTTGCAATTCAAATTCTAATCAACATTTTTAAACTGTAATTGGTATTTAAAAGAGATAAAAGAAACATGATAAAAGGAGAATAGGAGATAAATGATGTTATAATAAATGTTGGAGTTAAATTGAAACAGTCATTAGTTAACTTTAGAATGCTCATATTTTTCCGACGTTATTACAATATTATTCTAGGTAAAAGATTCATCTGTACAATTACGAATTTTTTTACTTTTAGAAAAAAATTTTTGTTAGATATTTTCTGCTTTATAGATTGCAAGGTTTGGAATAACTTGACTAACACATTATTTTAACGTATAAAAACAATTTTGTTAAATATTATTTTTAAGCATAAAAGTTTTAATAACAGTGAATTAGTACCCGAGAGAAAATTCACCCACAGTAACACTCTTTGCTTACGATTAGATAATACTGATTTACACGAGAGAATGATATTACAGTTTCTCTTCTCCGTACCATCTGGCTTTACATTATAAATGTAATACGTTCCGAGAAAAATTTGTGACATAGCGGATTTGAAGGAATTGAAGCTGCGATAAGAAGAAACGTTTTGCCCTTGTGAAAGAGTTTTTATATACGAAAGGAAAGAAATTGAATAGAACCTCGACATCCACGTCTTACACAAGTAGCGGAAAGTGTGTACCTATATGCTGACAAACAATTTTTGTTACATATTATTTAAATCTATGAAACGATTGTGCAACCAGAATGCGAGAGGAGGCTTGTAATTATGAAATAAAACAAACGAAAGACGCACACGGGCGTTTTGCACGACTTGAAATTTCGCCAAGTTTTTAAGGCCAGTTCAAAAATGATTGCAGATTGCGTCACGCGAGCTTACCGCGCTATTCACTCGCGCACGATAGTTCGTCCAATCCGGATTTTATTGCGTGTACCGGTGTACTTAACAACTTTTGGTATTACGACTGGATATTTCACAATTTCACTGTTTCTCAAATTACGCGCGCAGAATTTGATCATAGAATATGAATGCTTGCAAAACTTTCGTGTATTGTAATTCTCTCATGGCAATCGAGTCCTGTAAAGTAAAAAGAAAAAGAAAAAAATTCTCCCACAATTGCCACGAAAAAACTTGACCTTTGGCCTTTAATTAAGTGTGACGCACAATAATTTGTTCGAAAGTAGTTTTATTCCGCGTGACTCTGCCAACTTTTTTTTTGTTCGTTAAATGAGATTGTAATTATCTCGCTTCACGCCCACTGGACATTTGTCATCGCGTGGCGTGCGGTGACAAATCGGACGCGAAGATCACTATTGATCCTCTTCCTCGTTAAATCGCATTAGTGCGCATTGATCGCGCGACATTTTAAGTGTCCACCTTTGAAAAATTGTCAAATTGTACGTCCGTTTCTCTGATTCATTCCGCAAACATAATTTTACGCTCATCGCGTTCGCGTAACGAGCAGGTAATTGCATCCGCTTGCCCCCGTCCCGACGCGCGACAACGCGATCAAAGAAAACACTCGCTCGCATCCGTTTTATATTTATTTCAACGGACTTTGCTTTATCGCGTGAGTTAATTACCTTTAGTGTGAAAAAAAAATACGACGTTGCTACGACCATGCGGTGCGACAGCTGCGACGCGACGCGACGCGACGCGACGGGACGCGACGGGACGCGACGGGACGCGACGTACCGTACCCCGTACCCATGTGCATCGTATCGTTGTTTTTTATCGCGGTCGCGCGCGATTTTTCTGAAACGTCAATAATTTGGAGCAAATTGCTAAGAGAGCGGAAAAAAAAACAGAACGGTGTTTGCTTTTCGTTTCGCAGCGCGACAAAGAATGGAACCCTCTGTCGCGCGCGCACGGCGGCGATGCGATGATGGAAAAAGTGATGTCCTTGCACGATGTATACAGGCCAGATTTATTTTCACCCCTCGTGACATCGACGACACGCTGTCGCTGTAATCCATCGCCCCTACGCAGCTTTGCTGTGTGGTTACCCAAGACAACGAGATAACAAGATAATCCGATATCGGTTTTAATCCAAGTCCCGATCGAGAATCGGATATTTCGTTACCGATAATTTTTTTTTTTTTTTTATTCTTTTATTTTATATTTTTACGCTAAGCTGCAATTGAGCCACTTATCGGGGATTTTGTCTCAGAGTTGTTAAATATGAAATTAATTTGCATCACCCTGCAAGCCGCGTTCCGAGCGCAATAACTGAAAATTTACCGCGACTTCCAGCGTAAATCATCATGTTGTAAGATCTACGCTGTAGAGATTAAACAAAATTTAAATTTTCAAATATATTACACTAATGCGAAATTGCAACGTTATTAAAATTAATTAAATCTGTCAAAACAATTTAGCTGAAACGAAACAGCGATTCAAACTTAATTATAATAGTTCCGTTATACGTACCTTCATTTCATTCACTACGTTCTCGTTTTCATAGTTGAGATCGGGTTGCTCCTTTGCAAATTGATGCAAATAATACGCTTGTCGCTCATCACGCCAGGTCCATGCCGGTCCGCCGAACACACTGACCTATGCGTGCAGATAATCGCCCAATTATCATGTTATATTCGATTAAAGCTACAGAATATAAAACGTCAACTAATACGTAAACATTAGGAATATTCGAAGGGACGTTGTACTAACCGGAGTCTAGCAGTACTGCTCACAATCAGTTTGAATCTATTATTTCACGTTGCAAATAAATACGCCTACACATATGTGTACAATACATATGGTACCAGCAATTTCGAAATTGACGAAACGTTTCACGGGAAAATCGCAACCGTGATGATTAATCGTTGATATTTTTGATATATATCGAATAATGAAGTAAGTTTTTCAGATGTTACGCATCATATGTTAACTTTTCATAAAAAAAATATTTGATAAAAAAAGATCGATCGCATTAACGAGGTGGTTGAAGTGTTCATCTGATCAATTCTTGAACCTACATTGAACCTTTATCGAAGACAACGTAATTTGTATGTACATATTTTACCTATTTTTTTCTAAATTTTTTTTAAATGTTTGTTTCGTAATAATTAATAAGAAATATCTTTCAATGATAAATGTTTCTGCTAGTACAATGAATATGAATCTTTTAACGTTTTTCAATATTTATATAATCACATTGTACGTTAAGGAAACTCGAATATATCTCTTTGAACGTAAAATTAGCTGAGTAAGATTACTCGTGAGCTTCATTGATAATGCAAACTGCTAATAAGCACACCGTGCGACGTTCGATCATTATGCCATGGGCTTAACATTCTCTAATGTTAAGCATTGTTTGCATCACGCTGCGAGATGGAGAATTAACATTAAAAGTCGCCTTTTAATCCTGTTCAGAGAACACGAAAGAGGATACTTGAAATTTGTACTCGTGATAGAGTTCGCGTATTCAGATTTGGATTAATTTACTGACTTTAACAACAACGTCGGCCATTCACGAAGCATGCGAACTCTTGCGTTGCCGCATCGTCAGTTTCCGTTGCTCTTAGTTATGTTACGGATGTAGTTTCAAGTTACTTAATTACTTACCCAATTATTTGGCACCGTAACCGTTCCATCCGGTAGCACCTTGCCTTTATGCCATACGTAATAGTCGGTGTAAGGTTCTATGCTTTGCAAACTTTTTTGGAACCATTCGTGTTGATCCGACGAGTGATTAGGAACGAGATCCATAATAATCTTCATTGACGCATCGTGCGTGGCCTTTGAAAGCGCCTCAAAGTCCTCCATAGTGCCAAATTTCTCTTCGATGTTGCGAAAATCGGAAATATCGTAGCCGAAATCGACCATCGGGCTGCGATAAATCGGCGATAACCAGAAAGCGTCGACATTCGACTCGACGAGATGGTCCAGCTTGCTCATGATACCTGTACATAAAAACTTTTCAATTCTATTCGCGAAATATTTTTCTACTAATCTTGTAGCTATTTTAGCACATGCGATTAAAGAGACATATACATGTACACATAGACGAGTTAAAACGACAGTCCAAGTGAATTTTTTATAGCGAGGGGGAAAGAGATAAACAAGTCGTGTTTATTCCCTTGTGAAAATTTTACTTTTCTCCATTTGGCATTTAAATTTTATTAAAAAATGGCGTTTACGGCGTTTACCACTGCTGCTCTCGTAAAACTAACCAGAAAGCAAAATGAAAGGCAATAACTTTATAAAGTTAAAATATAGATCTAGTTATAGTCTCCTAATGAATAGATGGAAATGAATAGACGATTTAATTTCAACTATTCAATGACTGTTTCTCAGACTTATAACTGACTTAAAGATAGTTATATGTATACGAAAAACTTGTGACAAGTAATTGATACGTTTCCAATTGGAATATATCCGAAGGGAAGAAGAAACTAATTTATTAAGATTTTTCTAAATCAATTCTGTAAGGAATTTGTTGCTACAAGTAAAAACTGTAAATGTTTAAATTTCTAAAATATCTAAACGTTCAGGTATATGATCATATAAATTTAATGACTAATGACGATACCTTACCGCAAAAGAATACAATTTTTTTTTTATTATTGCTTATTTTTAAAATGCTGTGTACGTTATCTTATAATCATGAGTGATATATTTTTATTTTATATACATATAATATATTGCTACGATATTATCGCGAAATTGTTTCTAGAATTGAAAAAATGAAAAAAAAACGTACCTTTAAGATCTCCGACACCATCGCCATCACTATCCTTGAAACTTCTGGGATAAATTTGATAAAGGGACATTGACTGCCACCATTCTAAATCAGATTCGCTATATCCGAGATTAGCCGATAGTAGTATCGCACAAAGCGTTATTATAGCCCTCATTCTTGTTGGAGCTTAAAAATAAATTATAAAGCATTACTGCGAATTTATGCGACAACTTAAATGCCTAATTATATAGTTTCATAGAGGATTAATCTTTAAATAAATAACATTAATTGTAGTTTATTAAATAGTAAGAGACAAAAGGAGAATTTTTTTAAAATGTTAGATTTATGAGAGATAAAATAAAGATAACTGCGACAATTTTAAGTGTAACCAATGACTTAATATAATAGCCAAAACTTTATTTATTTTAACAGATACATTTGAATCGATCATTTAGTAGTACTCTAAAAATATGACATTTTTAATAATAAATTGTACATATTTAAATATTAATAGCTTTAAGACCAATATTTTATTGTTGTATGTACAATAGATCAAACTTTTTATACTTGTATCACAACGTCACAAAATTACAAAATTTCGAGAATTAATTTAGAAACATTTTACTGAAAGGCGTAAACGAAACTTAAAAGCTTTTAAATTTAAATATATATTCTTATCTGTTCACAAGAATTACCTTTGAATTCAAGCTATGGACTGAAATTGCGAACATGGTAACATTATGCATATATATATAATAACCAATACCTAACAAATACAATTTTGCAATGTATTACGTAAGCGATACATCTGCAATATACATCTGTATAAACAGTTATCTCTCTTTATATCTCAATAATCCTAAAATCGTAAAATGATAATGTATTTCAAATCGAATTGCACAAAGTTATTACGATTAATTTAACACTTTAAAAAATATGTCTATTTAAAAATTTGAGAAAAATAATATATATATATATTTTATATATATGTATATATATATTTTTTTTTTAGCTCGTTAAAGGTAAAATAAATTATGTAAATTATTCCTAAAATAATTTTCTTGCGTTTTTTTTCTCTACTTTATCATAGATCTGTGTAATATATATATTTTGAAACATTTTGAAATAACAGGTACTTGATTTCTGTTACTGTATGAAATTTATAAAATAATAACCAGCAGTTAAATTGTTTCTATGAATTTACTTGTTTCTATGAATGTACTTACAGACAATTCGTTAGCTTATGTTCGGACTATAACAGAGACTTTTCAAACACTCGCCATATGCTCTACTGTGTAGAATAAATGAATCTTTCCTCTTTTATAGTCGCATTATGTAATTGCAGTAGAGTAGGGTTGGCAACTGATGAATTCTGCATGAAAACATATGCATTAATATATGTCTAATCGCAAGATAGGCATCTTTGTTTTTTAATCTAGTTCTATCAAGATAGAAAGACTTCAACGATTATACAAATAAAGCAGTGTTTCTCAAAATGATAGAACACAAAAATTAAATAACTGAATAGAATATTTAAAAATACGCAAATACGTATACGCAGGGATTTCCGTTTTAAATGCGTAAATTTTTCTACAAAATCTTTTCTGGTGAATTTAAAGTTAATTATTTTTTTAATAAACTCCATTCTCCTCTGAATACATTAAGGAATCTGTCATCAAAATTTAATGTCTAAACTCTCCATTTATGTAAATTTTAATTAAATTATTTAATTATGTTTTTGTATCTATTTAATATAAAAAGTGTTTTAGATACATTCTAGCGAAAGATGTCTATTCCAGTGTGAAATTAAATTCAAGTGATTTATTTATTGATACTGTTGATATCAGTTTGATAATATTAATTTGATATGTACTAATAAATTACTATTATTGCACATTAGTAATAAATAAGGTAAATTGTAAATTTTAAATGGAAACAACATACAGATATAGAATACATTATACAATAAAAATACATATCAGTATAAACACATAACAATAGAAAAATTTATTAAAAATTAACTCTGACAGTATCAACTCTACTTAACGAAAATTTAATCAATGACAATATTTAAAAGAAGATAACTCGTTATATAAAAGATTATTATTGACAATATTACACCAGGCGTAAAGATAAACTTATTAAAAAAGAAGATTAAAACCGACATTTATATTGAAGAATATTCAATTTCAAGTTGGCATATTGCTAAAATATGTATAATATCGAAATGCGGAAATATCTATTTCTATTCCTTTGTCTCTAATTTTAATAAACGAAATATACTTTTTAATTAATATTTTATATCTATAATTCTCTTTATTTTAAGCGACATTTTATATGTTTTTAGCATCGTCTGTAAAGATTATGTAATTTGTCGAAGAGAAAATTACGATTTAATTGTTTTTTATAACAACTTTTGCTCATAATTCTCGTTTTTTTACTATAATAAATGTTTTATTTTTTTATTTGAAAATGTGCATGTGACAGATAAAATAGAGAACGTTTTCTCTTTGTTGTCACGTTACGCGGATGTGGCTAGGAGAGAGTTTTAAACAAAAATTCAATCTTGTGACCTAAAAACATTAGCGCGATTGCGCAGTTTTATACAGCTTTCCTTTGGGAAAATTTTCCCAAAGTTCATTTAGTTGAATTTAATAAATAAATTAAAAATTTACCACATTGTATTATACGTTCTAATTAATAATATATATTAATCGGATAATGAACAATAAAGTTATAGAGTTACTGGATAAAAAGATGAACCAGCTGAATTGATTAAAAAAGAATATTATTCGAGCTTGTTTGTTGCCGCTAATTGCAAAAAATTTAGTATATTTCGATGAACGAAATCTAAAATACTTTTTTGTAAAATTAACATTTAAATCTACACTTTTGTATTTTTTACCTACATAAAATAAAATTGTCTGAGTTTTTATGATGGAAGGAGAGAGAAGTCCATCTCCTCTCTCTGGATGACATAACATTTAGAATGATAGGAGAAATCAAGGTGCGCTGGCACAGTTTTCACAGTTTTGGCACATTCGACATTTTAAATACATAAATATTATACTTAAACTATACTAATGTGTGACAGAAAGACCCTTTTGCTACATTTTCATATAGAGTATAGAGGATAATTCTGTATATCAGAACTTTTCAACTCGTCACATGACTATGTTTCCCCACCAAGATTTCATCAGTAAGCGGTTCTCGCCTGAAGTTAATCTCCCTTTCATGATTGCTGAAAATACATGGCAGATCCCCTCTACCTATCTTTGGTAGAATCGGAATTTTCCCACTGACATTTACATCTCGGGTGGGAGAAAGATTGAACGACGTGGGAAGGGAATACAGGAGAAGCACGAGTGTTTGAGAGGCAAAGAGATTTCGTTAGGTAAACCGCACGTCGTATGCGAATTGGTTGGCACTGCTGCTGTATACGGTACAGCTTCTTTGTAAAAAGTGAAAATACGAGCATGCTGCATTATATATTCAATTTGATCTGCTAGCAGGATAAATTGACATGTACCACAAATTCTATCTAACAAATTCCATATTAAATTAATGAAAAATGTAATGGAAAAGAAGATCAAGTCGCAAATATATAAGTGTTATTTCTCGTAACTATTGTATATCTTTTAAAGTTATTTTGTGATAATCAAATAGCAAAATGCTGTTAGGGAAGAACAAATGTTAACAATTTTAAACTTTTTTTAAAATAGAAATATTGAATATGTTTATACATTTTTTGCGCTTGTTAAACTTGTTTTAAATATGACTCAATATACGCCATCTCTACATACAATACGTAAATGATTTTAATTTCAATTGTTTTATTATAACAAATTACTGTTATTATTTAAAACAATTTGTTATACAGGTCAGTATAATTGTCATCATCTACTTAACAGAAACTTTTTTAAATATTAAAACAAATACAAAAAGTTAGGGCTCCTGTGAATAACAAAGGAGCACGGCTCCTTTCATTTAAAATGGGAAAAACGAGCTTAAGAGCCGTGCTGGATGTTGTGCGCCGAAACAAAAACTAATGACCAAAATAAAAGCAAACGTTTTGACTTTTAACAAACAGTCTTCATCAGTAGCTTTTCTTCATCGGAAACTATTCTTTTAACTAATATGAAATTTTAAAATGCTCGAAAATTTACTTGCCTCTTCTCGAATCAGATTTTTTTCCCTTTCTTGATCGTAGTAAAGTCTTGTTTGATTTAAATAAAACTTGGAAAAATAGCACTTGTGTTATAAAAGAGAAGTTATTCCGCGATATCTTCTCTTTCGTCATAAATACATAAACGAAATGCAATGCCAACGATGCCAACTGCCTCTCGTCCCTTACGCATGATAAATTTCATCTCTAATCGAAAAGATATTACGCATAAATTACGATTAACGGCGTACGCGATATTTATTCCGACAATCTAATAGAAAACGACGTTAAGAGTTTGCATTATTCAAAGATACGCGAATACGCTGCATGACGAACGTAGCTTGTTACTCAGAGGCAAAACTAAATTTTACATGTGACCATACCAGTGTGCCTGTTATGCGTTGCAGACAAGCACAAAATGCATAATCATCTGCATACGCCTGGTTTGCATCCAGTGGTCGCGATTGGAAATCAGATTTCCTGAATGTCTCTATATTTAGTGCGGCATAATCTGCACGAGCGTTAAATCGCAATGCGGCGAGCAACGAAAGGAATGAAAAACGAGACGATAAAACACAGGCGCAGTCCGGCGAACGAAATGCATTTGAGTTAAAGTCTTTGCCAGACATAAAGTCTAGGGAATGTATTCCGACAGAAAGTTTCCGATAATCAATAATCCAGGTATGCGCATCTTTTTGAGCTGTGCTCATGCATTTGTACACCAAATGCTATCGTCCTTTAAAACTGCAACTGGCGCAATTTTATTTTACTTTTAATTCTTTATGGATAGAATGATTTTGTTGAAATATCTAAAAATTTAATTAATTGCAGATTTGAAAATAATTTTGTTCAACTATTAAAATAATTATGAAAGATGTTCAAATATAATGTATCGATCTAACAAAATTATTTTTAGATCTGTATCCAGCTAAATTTTTAAATACTTTGGCAAAATTGTTCTTTCCGTGTTTTGTTTTTATTCTTTGTCATATTCCAGCAGAATTTAATGAGACAAAATCAACATCTTTGAAAGATTCAATTAATAAAATCGATAAACTGTTAAATCTAGATGCTAAAAAATGTTTAGACGTTCAAGATTTTACGCAATAATAATAATAATAAATAAAAAAAAATTTTTAATTAATATAAAAGCTTTCAGTTCCATAAGAGCTTAATATTTTATTAATATTTTTTTTATATTAATAAACAATTGCCGTAGATATAATACCTTTTCATAATATTTTTTAAATAAAATATAATTTAAATTAATTGAATTTAATATATTATTGTGAGATCAGATCTTATCATGTGTGCGTCAAATGTGTGTATTTTAAGAAACAGCCTAATATTTTGCACATGCAAAATTTTATTTGCTCTTAATTAATACGCATGCCGTTAACTTGTTAATTAGTGATTGATATTGAAATTACGTCTTTTTATCGATAAAATTTCAGCCTTGAATATTTTCTGCGAACAATACATATCGAAGAGGGATTTCCTGTCTTATCTTATTCACCTTATTAATTGAATCAAACTTCTGCAGCGACCGATAAGCGCCTTATCGTACAGTACATTCGCTGATACCAAATTTTTAATGGAATTAGACATATAATTCAGTTTTTACAGTATTATTATTTCGACATAGCTTTTATCTCTTTACAGGTTGGTTTTAATAGAACTCTTAAGGCAAATTTATAAACTTGAAACATATTTTTTTAAATTTTAAAATATTTCATTGAATCCTAATTCAATGAAATCTTGAACTAAAAAAATAAAATAAAAATAAAGAGTAAAATCTGCCGCAGACGATGCGTTTTTCCTTACCAGATTGCTTGCGTGCTCCTATGCTGGCAGCCTTGCTGGTTGATGTATTGAAAATGTGTAGCATACTGGCCACGTTGCTGGCGTCTGCTGGATTTTCGTAATAGATCAGGTGCTATTTTTCTTGTGTGATTTTGTACTGGTTTATTGTGAGAGCCAATCAGGATGCAGTCTCATAGGTTATACTGGGTTATACCTGGTTATATGATCGATGTGTCGTCTTTACCTCAAAGTTCAAAAGTGAATTTACTTAGCAATTTTTCAATAATTAAAAATAATCCAATAGCAATTTTACAACGATGTACCACTGTGGCAATAACCTCATCCATCTCATCCATATTTATTCCATCAAACAAATTCCAGTTGTTCAGCCTGCACGAAAACTCGCACCGTATGAAGCCACAGCCAGCAGCACTGCAAGCACTGCTGTACGTACGGTAGCAAGTAAATCCAGTTAGAAATCTAGCAAGGAAAAACGCATTGTCTGCGGCAGGCTTGTTAAACTGAAATTAAAATTTACGTACACTGGTAGAACTGCATATTAAAAAGACATTTGGTAATTGGAAGATACTCGATGTGTGTGTGTGTGTGCGTACGTGTGTGTGTATGTGTGTGTGTATAAAATTATAAAATTACACACAACGCACGCACGCATGCACGTACACACACACGCACACGCGCACACGCACACGCGCACACACACGCGCGCACACACACACACACACACACACACACAAACGCGCGCGCGCGTACGCACGCACACAATGGAACTGGCTATTTGACCCAAAACGATTCTTGACCATAGCGATCTAAATATAGATAACTATGTGACTTATCCGGCTCCAAATTCACTTAATAAAGAAAATAGCGAATTATAATAAAAAAATAAATACATGATTATTTATAGTGTAGTAAGATTAGCAAAGATGCGTAGCAAACCTTGCATCTCATGATACATGTATTTTTTATTAAAACAAAATATTAAAACGTTTTTAAATAATAAAAAGAATTACTTTTACACTATGAAAATTAATATAATGGCATGTGCATCTAGAAACAACAAAATTTAAAACGTTGCTTCCTATATACAAAGTAAAATAACATCCATACCAATCTAAACATTCTGGATTAGTCTAAAGAGTCGATGATCTATGATATTCCGTGATTTATGATTTCACAGTTTCTCTTATATGTGTGTATGTGTATATATTGTACATACATATATAAGAGAGAAACCATAAATCACGAGATACCATGAATCATCGACCGTTTTATATATATAAAATTATAAAAGATCTCGATTTGATATCAAGCAAAAAGCAATTTATATATATCCTAAATTACAATTAAACGACACACTTGGAAGAAAATAATTACAATTATTTGTATTGTTGCAATATTTGTGTTGTTTAAATAGTTTGATATAACTTACCACATAATTGGCATTGCCTCTTTTATTACCGTACTGTGTTTGCTTTACAAATAATTACATACTTGTCATTGTTGAATAATAATATTGAGTGACATTTTGAGATCGTTACCATTTCTGTCGTTTACGTACACATGTCCATATACTTTCAGAAAATAAATTGCATGACGCACAATAGCGTGATAATCATCGTCCATTAAGTTAATGAAAAAGTCTATGCATTAATTTTGGAATTTAAAAAATATCTTTTTTTTATTACTTGTTTTTTGTATTTAAAATCTAGTTTGGAGCATATTTGTTATGAGGCTTTTTAATTAAAATAATTTTTCTATAATTTTCTTCCTTAATATTCAAAAAATAACACTGATCTTAAAAAAAAATTTCTTTCTTTTCCACAATGTTTAAAATTTTACGGATTCATATGCAGAAGATGTTTAGAATCATCCACAATCCATTGACTCACATTGAAATTCATCATTTCATATTCATTGCATTCCTGTATTAATAAACAGAAATATTTAAAATTTTGAAAGAGTCATTATACGCGAATGTGATTTTATATTCAAATTTACGTGAACGAAAAGCGATTTTACGACAGGAATTATTCACGATATTCGGTTTTTAATATATTGAGATTAAAGAAATTCTCTAGCTCAACATAAAGTGTAGGATAAGCCATCGGATAAACCACAATTACTTCCTGTGATAACTGGAGATATACATAATTTTTTTATCAAAATTTATTTTCTATATTGCTGTTTATATCACTATTTAAAAAAAACAATATTTTATGTCTAACGTAAAACGTAATAATTATTTATGTAAGTAATACAAGATAATCTTATTTATCGATTTTAACACATATCGAGTCTCTCTCGCTATTAGTGAGACGCCTCTTTGACGCCAAAAAGACGTACTCGCCCCTTTGAACCAATAAGAAGGAATTTGTCGAAGCTAATTTTCGAGCTATTACCCACCTCCGATGTTTCTATCTCTTTGTGACATGATTATTCTATACGTCACTAATTGCATAAATGTATGGCCAGGACAAAGCAGATCATCGAAATGCAAATCTGGTCTACAATCAAGTTATTTGCATGAGAGAATTGGATCTTTAATATAATTATATGTATAAAGTGGTATATCTTGCATTAACTACGAGTATACTACTAGTATCACATAGTTTTTTTACTTACTATGTATAATTTATAAAGGTATAGATATTATTGTTATTTAATATACAGAACATACACTAAAAGACTAAAAGATTAATTGTATTTATATTCTCGCGTAAATGTTAACGAATGAAAATAAATTTGAATGTAATTACTTCTGATTGCCTTTACATATATGTACAAACATATTTTCGTACCATGAAGGAGGATATGTCATCTTGTTTGTTTATTTACGTTATTTGTAAAATCTACAATAATTAGTAGGACATATTTCTCTTATTACACTAATAAAGTTCTGAAGTTAGAATCACACACATTTATACATACATACTCGTATATTATGTTTTTGTGATGATTCTCTTATATTTTGCAGATATCTAAATTAGTTCCTCGCGAGTTTGCTTGACTCGTGCAGCTCAGGAATATGGCATTACTTGATCAACTTTAGCACTTTAAGAACGTCATAAATAACTTGAACGCTGGTGAAACAGCTAGGGATGATAGTATGATTTTACATACACGCGTCAGATACGCAATCGTGGCGTGAAAGAAAGAACGTACTTTTGATAAAAATAAGAACGTAATTTTATAAAAAAAAGAGGCAGATATGAATTGTGCAGTCTATAGTCCAAATACATACATTTCGTCATTGCTTCGCAGTTTCATGTATTATTCAAGCAAAGTGCAATAATTCACGTATGTTCGCGTTCGTTTGCTTATCCGCTTACAGTGAATAATTTCATAACCCACCATGGCACCGTCGCATCAGTGTTTGAAGGTGTTTCTGAAGAGGGAGAGAGAGAATTTCGCAAAATTATTATCCAAAATATGCACCGCAGAGCTCGTGGCCATGAAAAAACGAAAGTTATATAGTAATATAATTCCGAGATTTTACACGCTTAAATTTCAACGAAATTTTGCTCATTTCATCATATAATGCACCTTCTACGCAACTTGATCTTGTCGGAATAAAATTATAGTCACGTACATAACGCGCGAATTTTTAGAAAAATATATTTTCTTTAATGATATAATATATTACAATGTTAATATAGTATATAAAATAATGTATATTTAAAAAAATAATATAGAAGTAATGAATCATATATTTTAGAAAATATAAAGCTTATGAGTTGTTTGTGATGTAAAATTTAATATTATTTTCTTTACTGTTTTGCTTTTTTGTGAAATTATAAGAGAAGAGTATTATAAAGAAAATTTTTTTTACAACTTTTTCGTTTCTCTGTAGTTAAGGAGAATATAAGTTACATCAACATTCCATTCAACTGCTTGCGGTATTTTATAGAATTGTTCGTAGACCATTATTTTTTATCAAAATGTTTTGTTTCTGTTACCACGCGTCACGAAAAATATAAAGATTATAAATCGTACTTTTATTTACGTAATACCGTTAAATACAGTATTTTTATTTTGCACATTATTTCTCTAACAAGCCAATTTTAAAAACACTATTTAACAGCTATAACATTATATAAGTAATTAAATTCATTATAAGTAATGAAAAATAAATTTTTAAATTGTCTATATTCTAAATATTTCTATCGTTTTGACAAATGTAAGATTCGTCGATAAATTATTTTAAATGGCAATTTAATGCATGTGGCTGACAATGCTGTGAACAATGCTATTTAATTAACTGCAAGTTTCCAAACATAATTATACATATAATTATGTTTGGATTCAAATTCAACGGATTAGCCGCATGACAGAAATAGAAGTACATCATGTCGTACAATAATTCCATTTTAACTGCTGAATTATATTATTTTAATTAGCTGTAATTTTGTTTCCAGTTATAAGAAATAAAGGCGGCTCAATTTCTCTTTTCGCTAAATTCGTTTTTTAATCTCACCTTAATTATACCATTCCATTTTTTTTTATAATTATTCTCTCTCATTCTTTATTTCAACCGTATTTTAAAATACCATACGTGTTATAGATATGCCTGCTATTATTATCGCATCAATATTTGAACACCATGAATAATCAGTTATTTAAATTTGACTAACGGGACTTATTTTCTTCGACCTTTCATATTCATTTTCTATTTCTGTTATATCTTTCATAGTAAATTATGATTATTGACGCTTAGAAACACTACAACTTGTGATTAGCATAATGGGGAGCCGTTGGTAACTCGTGTGCGATCGATTGGCTATGAGACTAATTCGTAAGCTATAGACAGAAGCTACCGATCGATAGCTGCTCTGCCGCCGCGCGGTTTTACTGCAGTGATACAGCCTTGCACTTTGCAACATTACATTCGTCAAATTAGTTATGGTAGTATATGTACGTCCAATTCATAGAAGAGAGAAAAAGACAATATTTACAACATTACATATTATTACATACGGCATGCCGATAAGCGTGTTAATTAGATTTGATTATACGATACGAAAGTCGACATCAAATGTATAAAATGTTTGGATGTCTTTGAATTTGTTGAAACCTTGAAATTTTATCATTTATCTTTTGTTGAAGATTTGTACAAGACTCGTGCGAATAATTTTCGATCGCATTCTGCAGTATTTGTGTAAATAATAATAGAGACAGATATATATTTCTGTTATTCGTGGATGTGTTGAAGTATTCCGTGATAGTATTTTAGACTTTTTGTCTCGCATAAACTTTTTTTTTCCCCAAGCACATTACGTGCTTGGACAGTGTTATAAAGTTGCAGGTGAAGCAGATTATATAACAAATTTTAACAATTTAGAATATCTCTTATAATAGAAGAAATATTAATAATTTTCTGGCTCATCCGCATTGAGATTGAGACGAACGAATGCATTGTACAAAGTAGAAATGTACATTTTTGTACATTTTACGCTTTGTTGGCGTGTAATTGCGAAGCGATGGAGGGATTAGATTAGATATTTTATACCAGTACAATATTTTATTAGTTAAATTTTTGGAAAATTTCAGTTGCATCTCCGCCAGACAGACGAGTCACGAGAGACGATATCGGAGTAGCCTCGGGCGGTGTAGCGGTGAACAACGCGGCTGCTACCGGTTGTAGCAGTAGCAGCAGCAGCACGAGCGGCGGCGCAGCATCCTCGAGGTCGCGCAATCCTTCCTCCTCTTCTCCCGGTCGGAATGGCCAACTCTCCAGTAAGTTTTTGAGGTATTACAACCCGAGGTATAACGCTTCGACAGTTGGACTTGTGATCTGTTTGCCTACTCGCGCAAACGCATCTATCTCATCTATCTGTGCACAGAGAAAAAAGTATGTGGTATTTGTGACTATAATTGCAAGGTTGGAAAATTAGGAGTAAGAGAAACGTTTTTATAGTTATTATCACTATATTGTCAGTACGAATAACCTTATATGTATAGTTGTGCCAACTGTGAAAAAATTTTACTATAAATTATGATAATCACAATTATCAATATGGTAAAATATCAAGATACGCGTATGAAAATTAAAATAACCATTTTTATATTGTTAACGCAACTACATTATAGTGAATATAATTATTTTCTTAACCATGCAATTATAGTCACAAATACTTTTTTTCTCTGTGTATAGTAGTACACAAAATTGTCACTAGATGGCTGCGATAGCGTTCTATTTCTCGTAAGAAAGAAAACACATAGAATGGTATAAAAGACGAAACATTTTTCTGATGTTTTATTATAGTAACATAATTTTTCTGATGAATTTCCTATAATTAAACCTTTTTAAACTCCCAATATTGGAACCGTAGTAGATGTAAATGTAACTATACATGAAAGGTAGAATGTTATAATTCAGAATCACTATAAATTAAAGTTACATTAACGTATATTATAGTTATAATGATCATAATTCATTGTTAAAGCAGCTATAATTTGCATGGTTAAAATAACTATAAGTTTATAGTTCGCACCGAAAACCACTATAAATTATAGTTGAATTGCAACCTCTTCTTCTCTTCTCTCAGTGTGCATTTATCGATCACGCATCGCAATCTTCGCAAGTTATACCATACTATGTATTATACCATACTATGTATTATTGTATTGTATAATTAAAAATAGTCCAAGTTACTGTTTTGCAATCGTTCTGCGTTGTTATTTAAAACATTTTTATACTTTTATTCAATTATACTAGTAAAAGCAATTACGTTCATTGTATTTCAGAAGGCACTTTGACGATAGTACGTCGAAGTTCAGGCAAAAACAAAGGTGTCAGCGGTGGAAATTTCGAAAGTTCTCCACCACCGCACAATCCCGATACTTCGTACTTGGCGAGTCAATCTGTCGATCTCGAAGAAATCCTCGATAATGTTGATCTTACGACGGATTCGCTTCCTGCCGTTGATACCCCTGACGCGTGCGACAAAGCTGCTCTGAGGTATTATATAGATACAGGTGTTAACGGCTTCGCAAATAACATTTTATATTTAGAGTTTTATCAAGAGTGACATAAATAATTCTTTTTCGATTGTGAGACGAGAAAAAAATTAGCATGCCATATTTTTTTAATTTCTTTCTCAATATATTACAATGTTGTGTGGGGGGTGTTAGTTAACAAAAGATTAGAATTCTACGTCGGGGAAAGTATTTACAAGTGACTCAACGGCATTGAGCTGAGAAAATTAAATTAAATGTGTAAAGAAAAAGTATTTATCGTAACCCTTTGACGTTTGAAGAATTAAAACTGCAATCTCGACTTGTCGCGTAATTATTGGAAAGCGATTGGAAGCAAATATCTAGTTAGAAGGCACGTTATTGGCGATCGGAGAACGGAAAGATATCTCTTTTTTTTTGCAGATTGAGGTGTTTATTGAGGCAGCTACAACACGGGGAGATATCTGCCGACTTACTCCAACGAAACTTGCACTATGCAGCTCGCGTACTCGAGGCTGTTTTCATCGACGAGACCAAGTAAGTTTCTTTTCGAACGAGAATTCCAAGCCTCTCACGATCGAATGGAAAGCAACAGTCTCTAATACTAATACTGATCATTACCCGCAATTATTTTAAGTACTGCTATTTCTTTCCCTAAAAATTTACAGACATTGCCAGCATCCTAACGATTTCAACATTATCTCAATCCTAATGATTTCAACAAATCTTAAATCTTAAATCTTGTGGTTAATAACGACTCTCTTTTATAGACATTGTCGAATATCCGATAAGGGCGAGATTCAAAGGCCATCCTGAATAATTTGTTTGATTAATGCGACAGCATTTGCGTGATCGAGACAAAAATGCCACCGTTTACAAACATGTATGATGTAATCGTTTTGCGTTTTACACGATCTGTAACGCTTATCGATTCGATTGTTTCACAGTGGAGTTTGCGATCAGCTATTTTAATGGTTGTCAGTCTGTTTCATTAGTATGGTACGCAACGTGACCTTTAAACATGACACATTACTCCTTTTCATTTGCTAGGCGCAACTTAAATTCAATGATCCTCTATATCTCGTAATGAGAGCTTTTAGTTTTCCCGATGCGTCGTGCCGGATAAAACTCACAACCCCTGTTCAATTATTGGACGATCAAAGATTCAGCTGACCGTGAAGGACAAAGGCTGGCTATTTCCCATATGCGCGCGAATGGAATCATTCAAGTACAAGTGATCTTTGAAACTTTCGCGTTTCCTTCGTCCCAATAATACAATACATTGTGACGATCCGCGTCAGGATTCCTCCTCGGATTCGTCCCTCTGGATTCCTATAAATTCGCCCGAGAGAAATTCACGCGTTGACGCCTCTTTAACAGTCAGTGCGGTTGAACACTGATCTTCTCCGCTAAATCAGGGGTCGTCAGTTCAATCCTCAAAGGAGATAAGTATATTTTCATTTTTATTCTTTTTAAGCACAGTTTCCTACGTTATTACAGCTCGTATATATTTACGTACGTACGTATGTATAATATATACTCGTTTTATGCGCGTACGTATGTACATACATACTGAAACTAAATACACGCTTTAAATTTTTACTTTTGATGATTTTGTTATTTCCATCTCTTGCGTTATCCGTTTGTAAGCAATACTGAATCACACGATCTTAACAGATTCTACAAATTTCTATGCCTAATAATTTCGAGAGACGCGCATTTCAATTTATACAAAATTTTCCACGTTTTTTTTCCGATATCACGCTTGGGGACAATAAAATAAAAATTTTTATTTTTAGAATGTCGTTCATTTTGAGTCATCGCGTATCGTATACGATAAGATGTTTATCGTTATGCGATACATGCATCAAGTGCGTGACAGCTGCACGCAGCTACCTATATTTGCACCTTAAACACCACCTCTTTGTCTCGAAGATTATCAAGTTTTTGAGTTGAAGGAGTTTCGCTTGGAAAGTTAAATGCTTGATCTCTTTTCTGATTTTTCGCGACTGCATTGCGGTGGAAATGCGTTTTAGCTCGCTTGCATATCCCGCAGCCTTTGTTTTCCAGCGATGACACTATGCAACCGTGAAGCACGACGCATCGAGTGTATTCTACTCTTTTGTTCTAGATTTTTATTTTAGATTAACTAGATTTTTTGCGACGTAACATTAGATTTATCGCAACGTGAGAAGAATCGTCGATGAGAGCGCAGCAGTGCGATGATAGTGCCGTGATATTAAAATCACAAGAAAAAAAGAATAGAAAAATTGTTATGTTGTATTACTCTAATCTTTTTTACACATGAAACTACTAACAAGCACTACCGCAGGGTGAGTTCAGGCGGGAATGAGTGCGCTCGGTCATCACGTAGGGGGGCGGGCCTGACGTCTTCATCCCTAGGGGGCGGCTTGGACCCAGACGGACCACAGGGCCACGCGGTGGTAACCCAGAAACGGAAGCTTCGCACCCCCGTATGGGCAAGGTTGCGAAACATTCACATTTCCAGCCCCCTTTACGACTTTACGTTCGATTCCTCCGATTTCTATAAAACGATCTCCTCCAACGACTCTCCTTCCTCCTTCGTTTTTCCTCCACTTACTTTAACTCCATCCGCACCATATATCCGTGCCGTTGACGCTCTTTGTCGTCCTCTTTCTCGAACGATAAATTTATGCTCGCGTTTATCTTAAGAAGCGAGATATTTTCTCTCTCTCTCTCTCTTTCTCTCTCTCTCTCTCTCTCTCTGTCACTCGAGGACGATCGTCAGTAATCGCGGCGATGAGAGCGACAATCATGAATTTTGTCCATATAATGTTTTCATATTTGAATATTGATATTTTATTTATTTTATAATATTTATGATCAATGAACAACATAAACGGGACATTTCTTATAACTCGGAACGTTATTTTTAGTTGTCTACACCGAGAGAAAAATTATGATTAAAATTAAGAAATTTTTTCTTTAAACATATTTTTTCAAGTTGAAGTGAAAATACTTTTGAGAAAAATAAAAATTTATTTGATTTCAAAAAATGACATTATTAGCTTTTACTAAAATAAATAAATTATTTGTTCAAATTATTTATTTAATTGAAATAAATAACTTTTTAATTCAAAGAAATACTGATGGAATTATAAGAAATAATTTCCTTGTTTTTTATTTAAAAATATGTTTCTTTTATTTAAAAAAGGATTTTTGTTGCCTAGCCAAATTATTTCTTGATTCTAATAAAAAGAAATAACCAAGAAATTTCTTTACATCAAAGAAACGTTTGTTTGACCGTATAGCAATGCACAAATTTGTTTTATACAAACAAATTTTCTTTGATTCAAAAAATCTTTTCTTTGGGTGTAAATGTTACATTTCTAATTGTTACATTGTGACATTTTGTAACCGTCTGCAATTATTTAAGAGTATCATTAGCGATATCAATCGATTAATGCAACGTTTAAATTCTAACGTTTAAAATTGTATGAATCTATCCATTGTTATATTACAAGTGACACTTTTAAGTAATTAAAAATATCATTTGTCATAACCATTCGTACAATAAAAATATTGGGGAAAGGGGAGGGGAGAAAAATGTTATTAAATATAAAAGTGCTGCGGTTTACATTGAGTATGGATTGAGTGGGCAAAAATCGCTCGACTTAAAAAGATGAACAATCTATTATAATTTCAGTTAATTAAAACAGCTCTAAACCAATTACAATAAAGGAATAATCTTAACTAGTTGCAGAACGTTTATATTTGTGGGCTGCTTGACACGCGGCAATTGGCAAGTAAATTGGAAAACTTTTAGAATCTGCCAGAGAAAAAAATAAAGCGAATAAAAAAAATTGATGTATTTCGTTATTCAGCAATAAAATCTTTTATTTTTTATCTCCAATATTTTATTTTACATGACATTTAATATTTTATATAACATTTTATTATTTGCTCTTTATCGATCGTTTCTCAGTGTTCAGTCAACCGCTAAATGTCAATCTGCCAATATTCATCACCGATTCGGTTTGAATTTTGTGCAGTTGACAACTAATCACTGTCACGGAGAAACGGCCAGGTATTATATTTTGAGTTATATCTTTTTGCAAATCCGATAAAAATTATAATTTAAAAAAATGGTCATAATTGACGCCAGGCTTTCTTATCTTAAATAAACTGTTCCAAGTTATATTAAATTAATTATATTCTTTTCTCCTTACTGCGATATTGAGAAACTTTTTCACGAGGAATTCAAGATGTCGCTCTCCTCTGTAAAAATGTTAATTATAGACTAATAACGAACGTGTCAAAGTTTCTTGATCTTCTAATAGGTAGTTGTTTCAAACGTTTCTAGAGATTAGTTGATATGCACAAAGAATTAAACGCATAAAATAGCTATGTGTTCTTTCCTTCTATCAAGCTTCTTTCTATATAGTTGAACAACTCGGATTATTTTACATCTGATAGTCTTACGATTAGCATGTTTCTACAGATCGTTGCGAGTAGACGATTCTCTTAGAGAATATTAAAGATCACAGACATTTGTCATTTCTTTAGGATTGTCGATATTGTGTTAGTACAACATAGCTAATACGTAATCGAACTTTTACATATACGAATGAGCTTAGAGAGACAACAATTATACTTAATATAGTCTTGCATCTTTATCTTTATACAAATGTTCGACGGGATACTTGATTCTTTTCGCGAAACACAAATTTGATTAAACAATCCGATGTTATACAACAAGAAATATTAATCCTGTAACCGTAGATACGGAATCACGTTTATCAATTTATTTATTTTTATTTTTGCATCTTGTGCGCGATTATTATTGGATCTTGTTGAAAAGATAAACCGATGAGAAATGATTGACTATACGAGAATTAAACGACACTTTCGAGCAAAGCATGGAAACATTATTCTTGCCTCTCTCTTTCTCTCTTTCTCTCTCTCTCTCTCTCGCTCTTTCCCTGTCTCTAGTTTACGTCTCTTCTAGATTCCTTTTAGGTGTAACCTGCTCAATTTGTCGGACGTATCTGCCTGCTGTGCAACATGCATCGTTCTCACGATAATCGACTGTTTCCTATTGGCACTATTCTTGTCCGAGAGAAGTGCATGTACATACGTATATATACGTTTGTCGTCGGGCGGACCTCAAGCATCCCTTGTAACTCTATCGCGCTGCACCGTGGATATGTATGCCTGTGTATGTGACTGTACGTATGAGAGTGAGTTGATAAAAACTGCGAAAGCTGGTTACAAGAATGGCTATATCTCAAAACGGTCTTCAGCTAGAAAAACGGTACTGGAGAGCGAGCAAAAAAATAAAAGAGAAGAAATATTTTTAAATTACCCTTCTACGCTGCAGGCATGCAGGGATGTTTGCTTGGATGTAGCGAGATGCTTAGATCAATGTGAGACCTTTTAATGTGATACATGTTTTTCCTTCGTATTTCACATTATAGAGATGCTGAGCGTGTGGAATCAACTGCCACGTGTCGTCCGGGTGTACACCGTAGGTTCGTTTCTTCCAAAAATTTTCATTTTCGAACGCGAGTCGTAAAAACGCATACGAAGACTACATTTTTTTGCACTGTGCACTTTGAGCTTGGCATCATCGAGCTCTTTTTGCATGAAAAATCGCTCGCAAAAGCGCACTCCAGCTCTCATGTTTACGACGATGCTTTCTTCGTATATGCTATACAGACTGTTCCAGGATCCATATGCTTTCAAAAGTTATGAATATTATACGAGATAGACTAAGATTGTCATATGATGATTTTTGGTGGCCAATAGTCAAAGGGTTAGTCAACGTAAAAGTTTTCAAAGTTTTAATGTACAAACATTTAATATCTCTAATAGATAAGAGAGGCATTTTTACTTTAACGCAAATTTATTTGCTTACAAACTTGATGATGTAATCAAAGTTTAAATGTTTATAGATAATGTATATTATTAGATTATAGATACAATGCAATATATTTAAAATGACTAATATTTTCGAAGCGCGTATGTATCAAAAGGAAAAATCCGCTTCGGAGTTATAAAATAGATAGAAGAATTTGTGCGCGCGCGCGTGTGTGCGTGCGTGCGTGCGCGTGTGTGTGTATGTGTGTGTGTGTGTGTGTGTGTGTGTGTGTGTGTGTGTGTGTTTGTGTATGTATGTGTATATATTATATTTATAACGGTTCTGAGACACTTTACGCAATTTTTGGCAACATATGATACGCATGCGAACACATAAAGCTTTCCTGCGTATATTTAAATCTATTAATGTTTATTTCGAAATTTTAACTATATTATTTAACATAGTTAGTCAACTATGTAACATTTTGCACATGCGTAATTCTTTTTTTTTCATCTTTTGGTTAATTGCTACAATTGTTATTGTCGTTAATATATCACACAGATTAATTCGATTTTTCATACCTGTTCACTAACGATGTTTTCCAAGTGTTTTGTGTTCAGTGTAATTCGCATCCAAGATCGATGTATACGTAAAAAATACACTTTCGAAACGAAATCACGGTATACTTCACGTATATTGTAGCATTGCTGTTTATAAGTAAACACCGTTGTTACGCTCGCATTAATGTTAACACTGAGGAATATGTTTTCGAAATTATTTGGCAAGACGATAGAGTTAACTGTTGTAGAGCTTCAATCAAGTCTACCAAATCACTGCTGCGATCTGTGCTGCGATCAAGTCATTAAAATCAAGGAGATATGAAACACAAGCTCGAAAGATTACAGCGGTTTATTTAAACTTGAATTTTTAACAAATCCTCGTTCTCTTCTCTCTTTTACTTTTTTTTTTTTTTTTTTTTCAATGCAATTCCCCTCCAATTCGCATACTTAAAAATCGCACATTAAACTTCCTCACTAAAATGACGCGCAATTAATAATGACCTTGGTTAAATTATTTACTGATACTTGAATATTTAATTTAATTAGAGTGTGAGTTTTAGCAAGTGAGTTAAGACTACATAGAATAGAATAGAGATTTGTATAGTATGTTTAGAATATTATGTCCTGTATGAGGCGACTTGTATGAAACAGCCAATATTAAATAGTTAAAAAAATACTTTAATAATACGTATGCTAAAAAATTTGCTTTTAAAATATCTTTTCTAGATCTAGATATTCTGTATTATTTATCTCTCGCACACTCTCATAGAATGTATAGTGCAATATAATAGAATATAAGGATCGAATATCTCGATTATATTCCGAGCCGCAACTCATTCTAATTTATTTTCATGATTGAAAAATGATATTTTACCGCATTTTATACGTGGTATTGATTCACGAGCTCTTACACGACGATCTTTTAAAGAAATAACATATTTCTGACAATCTATCACAAATTCACGATTTTAATATACAAGAAAAAAAAATAAGTAGCACAAATTACATCGAGTCAAGTACCTAACGCGATGAGTCAACATCAAATAGAATACATTAATCTTTCCTGGTCGTTTCATGATAACATAGAGCCTAAATATGATGAAGATTTTAAGCGAGTTAGTATACATGTATATTGTACAATGATAAATTTTCGAGGACCTCGAGTGCCTCGACTTGATACTCGATCGTGCGTAGCGAAGGTAGGCGTTTTGTTAGTGTCCAATGTGTATCAGAGCGCGCGCGTTGGGTGGTTGCTGATCTATAACGTTCCCTTCCACAATTTTCTCCTACAGACGATTGGCAGATGAAGATGACGAGCTGTCGGAGGTGCAGCCAGATGCGGTACCACCGGAAGTGCGCGAGTGGTTGGCATCGACTTTCACTAGGCAGCTCGCCACTACTAGGCGGAAAGCCGATGAGAAACCGAAATTCCGTTCGGTCGCCCACGCCATCAGGGCGGGCATATTTGTCGATCGGATCTATAGGAGGGTCACGAATACCGCCCTCATGCAATTTCCGCCGGAAGTCGTGAAAGTACTCAAGGTAATCTACCTACGACAAGCCGCGGCGCATTTGCCTATTTTTACAGCGTCGCAAGATTTTTGACAAGTCCATCACGACGTAAAGATATTTCATTTCATAAAGATTTCTTTGCAACTCAAAGAAATGTTCGGAATAGTATACATGTATACGCCACGTCTCTCTCTCTCTCTCTCTCTCTCTCTCTCTCTCTCTCTCTCTCTCTTTAGTTATTTATACAACATATCTATTCTTTACATCTCTGATGCTTGAAATTTACATATCTTTCTTTTCAATAAGAAATAATTAGTCCCCTTCTTTCTATTGAACTATTAGCCAAGGAAAAGAAAATTTGAAATCAAAAATCAGTTTATTATTATTAAAATTGAGGCCAAGAGTTCTCGAAAGTTCAAGTAATCGCAAATTGCTTTCTTTATTATTCAAGACTTTAGACGATTGGTCGTTTGATGTATTTTCCTTGAATGAGGCCGCTCTGGGTACACCAGTGAAATACCTGGGTTATGACCTCCTCAATCGATATGGTATGATTCACAAGTTTAAAGTACCTCCCGTAGTTTTGGAATGTTTCCTCGGAAGAGTCGAGGAGGGTTATTGCAGGCATCGAAACCCATACCATAACAATCTCCACGCTGCTGATGTTGCGCAAACGATGCATTACATCTTGTGTCAAACGGGTTTAATGGTGAGTATCCTTCTTTCTCTTCCCTTCTCCTTCTTTTCTCTGTTTCTGATGTACATATAATAAGAGGATAATTAACCAGTTGTGATCACACTTCCAAATAATAACATAACGGTTACATGGGGTCCTATAAATCCCCCTGCATAAAATCAATCGCTATTTGTCAGCTTTTTGATATTCCGTCGCAAAAACTTTATTGGACATACCTTGTTCTTTAGCGTCCAATAATTTTTTTTAATTAAAATTAACATAATGAAAAAATTCAAATAAAGAAGCCGCAAAATTTGACCTTTTATAAAAAATATTCATAACATTTTTAACTTTTGAGATAATTTAACAAAAATTTAGGGGTGTGTTCTCAAGATAGTATACTTTTAGGTAAAAATTAGTTTCATAAAAGATTGTTTGATTTTTAATGATCTGTGTATGTACTCTTGAAGTTAGCGTGGGGTCTTTTGGACCCCTAGTGATCTCAAAGGGTTAATAACTTATTTTTGAGAAAATTTTCAAATCAAATATTTGGTCATGATTATTATTATTAGCACACATGATATATTATAATATATATATACAATTTACAATTAGCATGTATAAATATAGGTGGATTCTTTACTCATCCTTTGCTATCTTTGTGTTTCATCTACGCGAGATAGTTGATACAAACTGAATATTCCTTGTAGAATTGGCTGACCGATCTCGAAATTTTCGCCACTCTCGTGGCAGCGCTTATTCATGATTACGAGCATACTGGGACCACAAACAATTTCCACGTAATGTCCGGTAGTGACACAGCGCTCCTATATAACGACCGAGCTGTGCTAGAAAATCATCACATCTCGGCCAGCTTTCGGTACGTGCAAATTCCATTATTTGCGATTGCAATCTCGAGCAAATCGTAGTTTTGTATTTTATTTTAGATGATTTTATTTTTAAATTTGCTATATACAGATATTAAAAACTTTGCAATATCTATCACGAGACATTATTATAATAAAATAATAAAATAATAAAATAAATCACCCTTAAAAATTTTTAATCTTTATAAATTGATTTTACCGGTTTTTTTTCTTTGAAACGTTTTTATATTTATATGACTTTTTTTATACAAAAATGTTGCAGTGACTTGGACTTTTTATATTGTAGACACAAATAGATAGCAAATATTATAAAAATAGGATTAATATCTCACATAGAGATGTGCTAATGTATTTTAATATTCCGTGTTTTAGGATACTCAGAGAAGATGATTGTAACATACTACAGAATTTGTCGAGAGAGGAATTTCGAGAATTTCGATCACTTGTAATTGACATGGTTCTTGCCACTGACATGAGTTTTCATTTTCAACAACTGAAAAATATGAAAAACTTAATAAGTTTGGCGGAACCAAGCGTTGATAAGAGCAAAGCCGTTAGCTTGGTTCTTCATTGTTGCGATATTTCGCATCCTGCCAAAAGATGGGATCTTCATCATAGGTAAATTTTTTTCCGACAGCAAATGTTAAGAAATATATGTTCTTATTTAACTTTGATGACATATAGTTTATTATAGAAATTATAGAAACAAAGAGATCATTTTTTACAAAATTTTTAAAATTGAATAAAAAGATTAAAGAAAATTTATAATTTAAACTGAACTTAAAGATTTCTTTCCTATTAATTTACATTGTAATAAAAACGAAAATAAAACAGTACATGATGTAATAATAAACGTGTGATTGTAATTTTCAATTCCCAGATGGACGATGCAACTTCTAGAAGAGTTTTTCAGACAAGGTGATAAAGAGAGAGAGCTTGGATTGCCTTTTTCTCCTCTATGCGACCGCAATAATACGTTAGTAGCTGAATCTCAAATAGGATTCATAGAATTCATTGTCGAGCCTAGCATGCAAGTATGCAGTGACATGCTGGAAACCGTTCTCGCGCCGCTCAATGTCAAGGATACTGCGGACGAACCCAGCAATGGTAAAACCGTTTTAATACTTTAATTAAATTAAATTACAAAATTTAATTACATCATTTCAAATGATTGTGTTTTGAATTTATTTTCAATTTGATTTTATTTGTCTATAAATCAATTAATAATTGTATAATAATGATGTTGCAGGTTCAGGAGGAGAAAATAAAAGGTGCAAAATTGGAAAACCTTGGATCTCGTGTCTTGCAGAGAATAAGAAAAGTTGGAAAGAACAAGCAGTCCGAGGTATGTTAAGACATACAATTAAATGTAGATATTATTTAATCGTATAGTTAAAAACTTTTTAATAACAAAGTTTTAACGCAATTAAGGATTTTTTAAATATTTTAACATTAAATGGAGTTTATTTAACTAATTATTTTCCAATAATGAGACTGAGTGCAACGGATAAATCATGTTTTATCTGATGCAGATGCAGAAGCTAAAGCACAAAAGGAACAAGAACAAAAAGTCAGTGGGGACGGTGGAGGAGCGCAAGTTCCAGCCGAAAAGTGAAGAATACACCGAACGATTATATTTTTTAAGAATCTCTGTAACTTTAGGTTACGGGGAAGTTTATGATCGCATTGGATGGCATCTATGATAAGTTTATGGACTTCTTATTACGCTTACGAATGATAGCTAAGCGTCATTCGGTAGTACAAATAGACATACGGATATTAGATGTGAATGGAAATAACGATCTAAGCACAAAATATGTTGGAGAATAATTTGTTTAGACACCTTTGATCGACACCAAAGATCCAAATCATGTATTTGTTCTATTATTTTTATAGAATATTCATAGAATACATCTCAACTAATTTATTTTTTATTGTTCCATGATTATACTTTTTGTATTGTTTCGTAAGTATTCGATTTCATACAGCACCCCTTGAGATAATCACCGTCGATGTCGCATTAGATTAGGTATATGTTTTTTCTAATTAATTTCGAAAGCTTCTTGAGGTTTGTTTTTGTAAAAGTTTCTCATTTTTTAAGTAAAATATTTTTTTAATCGACGATTTAACATCTTGAAATTCCTCCAAATTATATAACTTAATACATGATAGAAGAATTGATAAAAAAAATAACGTAAATTACGAATTATATATTACGATTATTTCACACAAGTAGAATGTAAATCATTCATATCTTTTTACTATTTTTAATTAAACAGAGCAAGAATTGACATAACGGTTAGATAAAATCACTAGTATATTATAGCGGAAGACACAGTAAAAAGTACAAAAAAAGAAGATATCCTCAAAGGAAAAAATTAATTCATATATTTCCTAAAGAGCAAAATAAATTTAAACTATATTAAGTTAAATGAGAATTTAAATAATCAATTCAATTTTGCCGTCAAAACTTAAAGAAAATCTAATGATGCATCAAAGTTGCATCAACACAAAATGTTTTGGTTATATGTATACATGATATATAATTACAATTGTAATTCATAATGGCTATTTTCTTTTATTTTTTTATATTTTTGAACTAATATTATAATTATCGACGGTGATTACACAAGATTTTTATTTCTTGAATAAGAGAGATTTTTTTACTAATTACTTATATATCTAATTTCCGCACAAGAATATAAATATTGCACAAAATATTGAAATTTCTTTGTAATTCTATTTATTTATTTATTTTTACTGTATAGAGTATATACATATATAAAATAGAGAAAAGATATTTTCTTTCTGAATAAAACGGGGGCCTGAGGTTTGCCTTTTCAATGCGATCTTTGCAAGCTTAGAATGCAAAACGTTATTTGTGACAGAGACCATTTGGAAACTTGGGAACATTGCTCCCTCTCGTTCACATGTTTATTAGTCGCGGCAAAAAGATCTATAGAAGCAAAATATTCTTGTACATACCGTTTGTTAGATGTGTACTCGTATACACGTACTGGTTCAGCTTTAATATGTGTGTATGTAATGTATAAAGAAAAACAAATAACAAGATACGGCTAGTGTTTAATCGACATAGGCGTACTACATATTTCGTGTATATGTACATATATATGTATATATGTATATGTATATATACAAAAAAAAAGAGAAAGAAAACATTATTTTGTTGAACTCCTTGCGATATCGCAGATGTAGAATGTACATGTTAGCACATGTAGCGACGCACACGTCCGTATTTAAGTTTGTAATAAAACATATCCATGAACGAATGCGCATTAGAAAATGCATACATTCTTGATACAAAGACGGACAATTGCCATTGTATCAATGCATCATTATCATCCTGTGTCATACGCGTAAAGGAATCGGAGAGACTTCGGTGAAATAAAAGATTTACTATTCTTTCTTTCTTTCTTATCATGTAGAGAAAGTGTTGCCGTTATTGCAAACATTTTACTTTATTATTTAGATGACTATAAATGTATAATTTTTAAGCATTCGCGTGTTACATACTTAGTAATTGTTACTTAATATATTGCGCTATGTTAATTAAATCATGAGAAGAAATTTGTGTAATTTAATTAACTTTCGCAGAATCAGCCTCTTTTCATTTATTTTGCGATAGAAAGATGCTTAATTTCTTTTTATTCGTTTATTAAAATAACAAATGATAAATGAAAGTATCTACCGAAATTGAATCCGATTCTGTACACGTGGCAATAATTTGAGGTAAGATTATGGAGAAACCGTTCATATATGTATACATATATGTATATCTGTAAGCACATGTATACGTATATGTATAGCATAAAATAGGACACATACAGAGATAACAGATTTTTCGAGTGGAACGTTTTATCGTTACAAAGATATTATATACATACATATATCGATATATAGATGTATAGAATAATCTCACTATTTCGAGATTGAACATATCCGTCCTGTATTTATTTAATTTCCCTCATTCATGAATTCTCAACACTGCTATGGAACAAATGTTTCGTGTTATTAATACAATATAATAGATAACGCTTATCTTCTTCTTCGTCATCATCTTGTAATGTAGCCTGACCAAATCGACAAAATCAAAAACTTAGCATTGAAGTCTCGGAAAAGATCCGAGCAAACTCCAAAAATTAATTGCTACGCTCACACTATTCACGCAATCAAATCTTATTTTACATTTAATTTCTCTTTTCATATTTTTGGTTATTGTTCAGATATTCTGTTTTTAATCAAAATTTGGAAATTTTTTACGCAAAATTTTATTTAACTCAAAGTGTTTGCCTTATTTTTAATTTTAAGAATATGAATAATATATATCATGTATTATTGTAAAGTTATAAAATTAGTTTACGTTTCATAAGAATCAAACTTTAATCTATGGCTGTGCGCCGGTCGTGTATGATTGAATTTTTTTTTTCCTACAGCAGAGAGGGGCCAAAACGCATGATAGAATTAAAGTACATTGAAATCACGATTGCATTAAGAGAATTATTGACCAGTCACGTAAATAAAAAAAAATTAATTGGTTATAGCGTAAAGACATTATTTGAATTCGCATGGCGCGGCCGGCCCGTTGCTCTCAGTAAATGAATGACGAAATGCGTTGCTGGACTTAAAAACTCTAAAAACTGTAGACTAAACGTAAATCTACTCTGCGTTAGAAACACATGTTTATATTCACGTGGCTCGGTCGTTTCATTGTCTAGAGCTCTCTTTAAATTGATACTGGCCTTTCCTTATACGATATGCGCAATAATATGCGAATTGCGGGATAATCACAAGAAAGAAGAGAGCGAGAGAAAAAGAAAGAGAAATAGAAAAAAATAAATAAAGCGACACTGACGGTGTCGCAAGCACATTATTACGCTTGACTACAAAGCACCTCCCAAATATGTTTAATATAAGCAAATGATTAGTTAGTATCAGGTAGTTTGATGAGACAAGCGAGAAAATTTGATGATATCATTCAAAATGAGTAAGGCGTTTTAAGAATACTCGAGACCAATACTATTAACTCTTAAGATAAAAGTGCACACGTGAATTCCTCTTCTTTTCTTCAGTCTCTTTATTTCTCTTCAATTGGTATATCCGTACACCTATACCATTCTTAATCTCGTTAATCTCGATTATTGTAAATCTCATTGTCAGTGGACGATGCGTTCGCGCCATTACATTGATGCTGATCGTTTTTAAATATGTGTCACCACGAATTATAATGATTCTACATTCTCCGTTTATTTTTCAGCACAATTTAATAATAAGAAGTGTACATAACCGGCAACTTCAGCACCATGTCCATTCGATGTGATGTAATGAAATGTAAACGTATAACGAGAGATATATTAATATATTACACAAAGATACGTCACATGTATGATTAGCATTGTACTATGCGTAACTTTACAAAAAGAAAAAAAAATAAAAATACTCGATTACTTAAACGCTGTCGATTTAATTCGAATAACAAATAAAAGGACATATAATGAAATGATTTTTAATCTCTATGATTTATTAAATACTTCTTACATTGACAAAGCATTTCAACTTAATCCTATAAGCAATCTACAAAGAATTTTTTTCGATCGACTTGATAATTTTCCAAACATAATTTTACAGAAACTACAGCTATAAGTTAATTGATATTAAAATTACGATATGTATACATATTAGCTTGTATTCGTTTTAGTTTTTTTACAGTGAATAGAATACGTTATAACAACTGTCGAAAAATTTATATGTGAATATAAAAATTTCTATTTTTTCCTATTTTATTTTTTTAATTCGAAAAATTGATGGAAAATAAAAATTTCTTTCGACTTTGTTTATTTTATAAGAAAACGAATTCAGAAAAATATTCAAAAAGTTTTATTTATTTTAAACGTTGCATATCTATTATTCCGTTGTGAACCGTTTAACATTCTCCACAGTGAATACGGTGTCGTGTATCCTCGTAAGTATAAGTTCTGATACCTGAAATAGATAAATTATGGTTATGCGTGTGCGTAAAATATGACGTAATATGTGATGATTTCATACATAATAGAAAGTTATAAAATTTAATCATATATACAGGGTGTCCCATTTTAAATGATTTAACCAAATATCTCAAAAACTAAACTCAGTAGACAAAAATGTTTCAGACAAAAGTTGTATGATTTTGAGGGGGACATAAGATGGTGTCATTAATTTGACCTTGAATAGTTGCTTGAAGATCATGTAAAGGACACCTTCAATTTTTTAAACGGGACTGTCTACTTTTTATTACATATTCTTGTAGATTATCTCGAGACCTTTCCAAAACACTACAAGAAAGTTTATTTTTGTTGAGTACTTTCCGAGTTGTAAGGCTTGAAAGCTACGGTATACTGTAACTTTCAAGCGTCATAACTCGGAAAGACCTTAACAAAAATAAACTTATTTGTAATGTTTTGGAAAAGTCTCGAAATAAGCTACAAGAATATGTATAAAAGATACAATATTAAAGTATCGGTAGTTCTCTAATTAAAGGGTATTGGTACTTCCATAACATTCTATATTTTTTCAATCACAATATGTCAATCAATTACAATATATATGTGTATATATATATATATATATATAATAATAATAATTGATAACCATGTGATGATAATTGTTAATTATTATTGTTTACACGTTATGCGCTCAAACATAATAATTATTCCGCGTTTCTTTCTTGCACGTTTATAATCAAATGAATTTTGTATATTTATAATTGCAAATATACAAAAGTATCATAACAAAATCATTATATCAAAAGCATCACATCTTTTTGTAATCACCTGTACGTAAGACGGACTACTCAGTACATAGATAACTGCTTCTGCAACATCCTCGGTTTCCAGGACTGGCCAAAGATCTTTCGAGATCGCGTCAGATAAAACACTTTCCGTTAACATAGGTGTTCTTACCCCACTAGGGCTGATGTTCTGTTTACAAAAATATTATTAACATTTCAAATATATCGTTACGTCTATTATTATTATGTTTTTGTTCTACACTCTTTGCTACAACATAAAGCTAGTAATTGTCACTAGATTAAAATTACTATCGTTATCAATATTGTAAATGTAACTATCTAACAACATTGAGAACAGGTAGACTTAAACTACTATTAAAGATAGATTCATACTAATATAAGTTTAATTACTCACGAGGAATAAATCTAATTCATTGTATTTTTTAATCTACTAACATTATTGTCGCATTGACAAGTTTATAATACAAAGAATTTGTATATATACCGTGACTTTTACATCAAGATTTGCATTTTTCACTTCATTACGTAGACTTGCTGCCATGCCAGTGATGGCAAACTTACTAGCGCAATATACACTAACTGGCATAGTAAATGCTTCAGCGTTATGTCCTGCTACACTGTGAATGAAACAAAAAGATGACAAGCAATACTACAAGAAAAACTCAATTCTTGCAAACTTGGGTATTATATAGAGAATTATTATAAATATTTCCATAAATATATCTCATCTAATAAGATTTGTATAATTGTATAAGAAAGTTTTTTTAATTTTATTATTGCATATTTTATTTTTACGTATTGTTTATTATTGTATCTTTTTTAAGCCTTTTTAATTAACAAAATATAAAGTAATTTTAACACAAAAAAAGTTGGTATTTGTGAGCACGCACGTGCTTACATATGTAATAAATTTATTTTTAATAATTATAAATTTTGTATGTTTAAGAAAATTTTGCATTTTTTATTATCAGACGGGTTTTTGTTTAGGCAGATTAATAAAATGTTTATTAATACCAACTATATAATATATCAGAGAGAGAGAGAGAGAGAGAGAGAGAGAGAGAAAGAGAGAGTGCGCGCGCGCGTGTGTGTGTGTGTGTGTGTGTGTGTGTGTGTGTGTGTGTGTCAAGAATACAAACAGCGTTTTATACTTTTATTTCATAGAAAATTTAAACATTTTCATATTTACGTTAACATTTACCTATTAATATTAATGATCTGACCCGATGCTTTTCGCCTTTTGACGGACTGCACTAATTCCCGCGAACAGATTGCTGATGCAATCACATTCACATCCATAATTTCGTGATATGTCTCTGTCGATCCCTCTTTCAATAAAAATACAACAGTTTCTTATATAAAGTCAATTTTAAATGTTTGCATAATAAAAATATTGCAAAAGAATCTTTATAAGTAAAATATCCAGCAGACACAGTATCCTTGTCAATATTAAACAAATGTTTTTGCAGTTATATAACTTATATGTTGCTTGAAGAAAAAGAAAGAACGAAAGAAGATGACAATTTACCTATAATCGATTCGAATGAAAGCACGCCGGCGTTATTGATCATTACGTCAATACCGCCTAATTTTTCCTCCGCCCATTTAAACACTTTGAGGATATCCTCTTCTTGTCGGACGTTGCATTGCATCGTATATATTTCAGCTTTAAGCTCAAGTTTGATACTTTCTGCCAATCTGTTCAGCTTTTCCAGTCTTCTTGCCACAGCAATCACTTTCATTCCATTCTTTGCAAGTTCTCGTGTGATCTGCATACCTATTCCGGCACTTGCGCCAGTAATCATCGCAATTTTTCCTACCCAACGATTCATCGTGGCAAAAATCTTTCGTGTAACTGTCGACCGACTAAACTGCTTCAGTCACCTTTAAATGCTTATCCTCACCAACAACTAATTTATCAACCACACATCAACGATGAAATATTTGTAATAAGATATTTTTCTCAAATTAAAAAAATTTTTAATGTAAAATAATTATTTTTTTCAAATTTTGCACAAAGGCTAATCTACAATGTGCTCTTTGGTTTTTGTTTCTTGCTTTGTCTGTTAGCGTTTGGCTCACTATTTTATCTACCAACGTGTTTTTTGTCTCTCATGTTCATTAACTTTTATCTCGCCAATTTCAGTAAAATAGCTTGCGAAAAAATAAAAAAATAATAGACAAAAAGCAAAAAACAGGAAGCAAAGCACATTGTATATTAACTTTAAACATTTATCAAAAATGTCAGAAAGACATTTTTTCAAACGTTAAAATAAACACATTTTTAATGAAATGAAAAAAACTTAACTCATTATTTTTAATATTTTTAAAAATGTTTTTAAACTTTATGCTTGTTATTCGATCTTGTTTCTCTTATTTTGTTTATTGTGTTATTAAAACTGTTTTTAAATGTTTTTAAACTTGAAAAATATTTTTTTCTGACGTTCTAAACAAAAAACTTTTCAAATACTAAAATAAAAGTTTGTATAATGAAAAAAACTTATTTAATTACTATGCTATGTGTCGCTCGTATGTTGATAAATTCTAACAACAAAAAACGGCGGGTCAATAACAAGCAATAAATAAAGTTGTTTTAAATTAAATATATTTTCTCATTACATATAAATAAGCAATGCGGAACTAGTTCCTGTTCCACTATAAGCTTTCATCAGCCGCTATAATAGATAACGTTAACAAAATAATTACATAGTCTAACTGTATGCCAAAATATTAACTAAGGAAATTGAAATTAAAATGATAAAAAAAATAACCAAACTAGTTTTCGTAACGCATTTTATGGCCATCGTTTCAAAATACGCGTTACGTATTTGTATGTAATGAGAAAATATATTCAATTTAGAACAACTTTATTTATTGCTTGTTATTGGCAAGTTTTTCGTTGTTAGAGTTTGTGAACATACGAGCGACACATTTTAAAACGCTAGCCATAAAATGCGTTACGAAAACCAGTTTGGTTATATTTTTTATCCTTTTAATTTCAATTTTGTTAGTTATTATTTCGGTTTACAGTTAGATTATGTAATTATTTTGTTAACGTTAGGATATCTATTATTATCTTTTCAAAAGAAAGAGGAAAAAAAAACGTGTGTGTATATTAAATCATTATTCCTTCTACAAAATCTAAGTAGTATTATTTTTGTATCTTCATTGAAAAATTTTCCTATTATAACCCATGTGGTACTCTCTTTTAAATTCCATACAAAACCTAAGTACCATCTCTGTATTATTATTAAAAAATTTTCCTATTTCAACTCAAGTCGTATTTACTTAAAAATAAATAGCTTAAATTTAATCCAACCTAAACGTATTTTTCCACAAAAATGTATGAAATTTTTAAATTGCGCTAATTATAAAAAGAATTGCTCTTTGAAATAACTGCTGTACTTACTAAAAATAAATATCTTAAATTTAATCCAACCTAAATATATTTTTTCAAAAAAAATGTATAAAATTTTTAAATCCTCCAATTATAGAATATATTGATGAACTCTTTGAAATAACTGCTGTACTACTTTTAACAAATAAAATCTAAATAATAATATTTTTATTTTTTAATAAAAGCCTAGTGGTGGTGTTTTTAAATTTCTTTTTGAATAAAATTTAAGTGCTACTATCTGTGTATTTTTAATGAAAAATCTTTTTGTTTTAACCCAAATAAATGTATTTTATTTTAAAAAGTTTTAATGGAATATATAACATTTAAATATCAAAGAATTAAAGAGGAAAAAGAAATATAAAATTTTATTAAAATAAAAAATATTTTAAACTACAAAAACTTTGCTCTGTTAGATAAGAAAAGCAATAAAAGGAATTAACATAAGAAAAAATGCAATAAATGTAATACTTGTAAGATATGCGTTATAAAAGTAATTACGCAAAGCAAGTTATAGATTAAGTTTTTTTAACATTTAAGTAACATTGTAAATTATTATAATTTTCTAAGTTATTGTAACTATTATATTTTACAACTTTATATTTAAATTATATTTTGACATCTAGCAGCGCCAAGTTTTTGAGTTTTTGTAGTTTAAAAACTTTTTATTTCAATAAAATTTTATATTTTTTTCTCTTTAATTCTTTAAGATTAAATGTTATGTATTCCATTAAAACTTTTTAAAATAAAATACATTCATTTAAATTAGAACAAAAAGATTTTTCATTAAAAATACGCAGATAGTAGCACTTGAATTTTATTTAAAAAGAAATGAAAGATATCACCACTGAGTTTTATTTAAAAAATAAAAATATTATCATATGAATTTTATTTGTTAAAAGTAGTGCAGCAGTTATTTCAAACAGTACATCAATATATTCTCTTTATAATTGGAGCATTTTAAAGATTTCGTACATTTTTTTGAAAAAATATATTTAGGTTGAATTAATTTATTTAGCTATTTATTTTTAAGTAAATACGATTTGGGTTGAAATAAGAAAATTTTTCAATGATAATACAAAGATAGTACTTAGGTTTTGTATAGAAATTAAAGAGAGTATTACATGGATTAAAATAGAAAAATTTTCAATGATGATACAAAGATAGTACCACTTGGATTTTGTAGAAAAAATAAAGATTTAAGGGGAACGTACACACACTTGGCGCCTTTTTTTACCTTTTTTAAAAAGATAATTTTGTGCTGATTAAATATACGTACAATTATATATATAAGTTAGTAAGAAAATCTCGATAGGACAACATTTATTAAATTATATGACAAAATTTTTGCATAAAAATTTTAATTAGCAATTATGTAGGTCCATTTACAAAAATAGATGTACAAGTATTAACCTTTTGTAAAACATTAATAACTGCCGATAATTTCAAAATAATATAACGGCAAAACTATGACAATATATAGATTTTTTTTATCTTATGATGTATTTACAAAATTAGAAAAAAATTGAAAAAATATAGCTAGCTGTATTATGCATGAAATGTTTATAAATATACAAATTACAATTTAAAGAGACTCTCAAGATTTAAAACAAAAAATATTGTCAAGGCTAATGAGAGTCAGCGCTGTTATCGGTGCGCACAAGAAAGTTTATTCTAATTACAAACAATGAACGTTTCGACTCTCTTTGGAGTCATTCTCAACATAATACAAGATTCGACTAATATAATAATTGTCCGGCTATCGTCGTTTCGGTATTCAGCTGAGTCACTCACAATTTGAACAAGCCGTGGTGTAGCTTTTCCACCGTGTATGATAGAGGAGATGGCAAGCTCTCTCTATAACTATATGTGAAATTCTGCATAAAATCTAAACCGACTGACTAGATTATTTAAAGCAGTGACTCACCACAAAGACCAACGAAGCCATGGAAACTTGTGGAAACTTACAGTCACTATACTAGTACGTTTTCAATTGCTGTGATTCGGTGTTTCTGACAGCGCTGCTTACAAGTGATTGAGCGTTAACCGTGGATATACGAAACATTGAAAAATCAAATAAGAGAATATATATAGTCAATATTCAAGCAAGGGGAGGGGGGAACTAAAGCAGACAAATAATCTCTGCCGTTGAGAAATACACAGATTATGTGAAGAGAACAAAGTTATTAGTTAGATAATTAAATAAATTAAATAAATTAGGACAGTGACCATTAAAAAGAAATTGATATAAATAAATTTTTTCAATGTGAGATCCCTGCAGTCCGTCCCAAGATTCGTCCAAAATCAAAATATCATTAAATAAACAAATTATATAAGTTAGGTCGATATAAAAATACAGGAATCGAATCACACGATACAACTACAAGATTCATAATTTTTTAAGCAATGAAAGATAAGCATGATGCAAGCATTCAGTGTCCGATTGTAGATTCAAACTATTCTTTTGCATCTGGATATGGAGCATTTCAGACATTAAGCGCATGCCCAAATATCTCTCTGAATCCAAGATTTGAACATTATCCCAATCGAATTCGTGATTACAATTAATCCTGTGTTCTGTGATTACTGAGTGAGACGTATGATTCCGACTGATTACGGTGTTCCGCTGTTCTTGTTTTCAGTCTTCTGCCTGTCTGGCCAACGTACGTAACATCGCAGTCTTTACATACAATTTTATATACAACATTTTTCTTCAAATTCGACGGGATAGCGTCTTTCTGTCTCACATCGAAAAAATTTATTTATATCAATTTCTTTTTAATGGTCACTGTCCTAATTTATTTAACTTATTTTATTATCTAACTAATAACTTTGTTCTCTTCATGTAATCTGTGTATTTCTCAATGGCGGAGATTATTTGTTTGCTTTAGTTCCCCCCTCCCCCTGCTTGAATATTGACTATATATATATTCTTTTATTTGACTTTTCAATGTTTTGTATATCCACGGTTAACGCTCGGTCACTTGTAAGCAGCGCTGTCAGAAACACCGAATCACAGCAATTGAAAACGTACTAATATAGTGACTGCAAGTTGCCACAATTTTTTATCCATGGCTTCGTTGGTCTTCGTCGTGATCGGTGGTGAGTCACTGCTTTAAATAATCTTGTCAATCGGTTTAGATTTTATGCAGAATTTTGCATATAGTTATAGAGAGAGCTTGCCATCGCCCTTATCATACATGGTGGAAAACCTACACCACGGCTTGTTCAAATCGTGAGTGACTGAATACCGGAACGACGATAGCCGGACAATTATTATATTAGTCGAATCTTGTATTATGTTGAGAATGACTCCAAAGAGAGTCGAAACGTTCATTGTTGATAATTGACATATAGAATAAACTTTCTTGTGCGCACCGATAACAGCGCTGACTCTTATTAGCCTTGACAATATTTTTCGATTTATAAATATAAGTAATCCGTATACATGCTTACAAAAATGCTTAATTATTTCTAAATTACAATGTAGAAATTGCAGCATGAAATATTACACATATTCAGCATGGTGACACTTTAAATAAAAACACAAACGATACTGAAATAATTATAAAATATTTGTAGCTGTTTCGGTCCCGAGGCAAGGGAGTGGACCTTGCTTTGTGTAGCCACATTAATTTTTTTATGTACGGTAATAAATGAAAGTTATGTTATCAAGGCAATATTTTATAGTTTCAATTTATGAGACTATTACTTTACATAGAGACGTAATTTTAATTAATTAATGAAACTTGTAAATCTCTTTGAACAATTACTTATTAAAATAATCTGTATAAGAAAATAATTT